>NC_083578.1:89593908-89893908 GCF_027579695.1 Neoarius graeffei
TAGCAGATACAGAGAGAGAGAGTAGCAGATACAGAGAGAGTAGCAGATACACAGAGAGAGAGTAGCAGATACACAGACAGAGAGAGAGAGAGAGAGAGTAGCAGATACACAGACAGAGAGAGAGAGAGAGAGTAGCAGATACACAGAGAGAGAGTAGCAGATACAGAGAGAGAGAGAGAGAGAGAGTAGCAGATACACAGAGAGTAGCAGATACACAGACAGAGAGAGAGAGAGAGAGAGAGAGAGAGAGAGTAGCAGATACACAGACAGAGAGAGAGAGAGAGAGAGAGAGAGAGTAGCAGATACAGAGAGAGAGAGTAGCAGATACAGACAGAGAGAGAGAGAGAGAGAGAGAGAGAGAGTAGCAGATACACAGAGAGAGAGTAGCAGATACACAGAGAGTAGCAGATACAGAGAGAGAGAGAGAGAGAGAGAGAGAGAGAGAGAGAGTAGCAGATACACAGAGAGAGACAGTAGCAGATACAGAGAGAGTAGCAGATACACAGAGAGAGACGAGTAGCAGATACACAGAGAGAGAGAGAGTAGCAGATACACAGAGAGAGAGAGAGAGAGAGAGAGAGAGAGAGTAGCAGATACACAGAGAGAGAGTAGCAGATACACAGAGAGTAGCAGATACACACAGAGAGAGAGAGAGAGAGAGAGAGAGAGAGAGAGTAGCAGATACACAGAGAGAGACAGTAGCAGATACAGAGAGAGAGAGAGAGAGAGAGAGAGAGAGAGAGAGAGAGTAGCAGATACACAGAGAGAGACAGTAGCAGATACACAGAGAGAGAGAGAGAGAGAGAGAGAGAGAGAGAGAGAGAGAGAGTGGCAGATACAGAGAGAGAGAGTAGCAGATACAGAGAGAGAGAGAGAGAGAGTAGCAGATACACAGAGAGAGAGAGTAGCAGATACAGAGAGAGAGAGAGAGAGTAGCAGATACAGAGAGAGTAGCAGATACACAGAGAGAGACAGTAGCAGATACACAGAGAGAGAGAGAGTAGCAGATACACAGAGAGAGAGAGAGAGAGAGAGAGAGAGAGTAGCAGATACACAGAGAGAGAGTAGCAGATACACAGAGAGTAGCAGATACACACAGAGAGAGAGAGAGAGAGAGAGAGAGAGTAGCAGATACACAGAGAGAGACAGTAGCAGATACAGAGAGAGAGAGAGAGAGAGAGAGAGAGAGAGAGAGAGAGAGTAGCAGATACACAGAGAGAGACAGTAGCAGATACACAGAGAGAGAGAGAGAGAGAGAGAGAGAGTAGCAGATACAGAGAGAGAGAGTAGCAGATACAGAGAGAGAGAGAGAGAGAGTAGCAGATACACAGAGAGAGAGAGTAGCAGATACAGAGAGAGAGAGAGAGAGAGAGAGTAGCAGATACAGAGAGAGAGTAGCAGATACAGAGAGAGAGTAGCAGATACACAGAGAGAGTAGCAGATACACAGAGAGAGAGTAGCAGATACACAGAGAGAGAGTAGCAGATACAGAGAGAGAGAGAGAGAGAGAGAGAGTAGCAGATACACAGAGAGTAGCAGATACACAGACAGAGAGAGAGAGAGAGAGAGAGAGAGTAGCAGATACACAGAGAGAGAGAGTAGCAGATACAGAGAGAGAGTAGCAGATACACAGAGAGAGAGAGAGAGAGAGAGAGAGTAGCAGATACACAGAGAGTAGCAGATACACAGACAGAGAGAGAGAGAGAGAGAGAGAGAGAGTAGCAGATACACAGACAGAGAGAGAGAGAGAGAGAGAGAGAGAGTAGCAGATACACAGACAGAGAGAGAGAGAGAGAGAGAGAGAGTAGCAGATACAGAGAGAGAGAGTAGCAGATACAGAGAGAGTAGCAGATACACAGAGAGAGAGTAGCAGATACACAGACAGAGAGAGAGAGAGAGAGTAGCAGATACACAGACAGAGAGAGAGAGAGAGAGAGAGTAGCAGATACACAGAGAGAGAGTAGCAGATACAGAGAGAGAGAGAGAGAGAGAGAGAGTAGCAGATACACAGAGAGTAGCAGATACACAGACAGAGAGAGAGAGAGAGAGAGAGAGAGTAGCAGATACACAGACAGAGAGAGAGAGAGAGAGAGAGTAGCAGATACAGAGAGAGAGAGTAGCAGATACAGACAGAGAGAGAGAGAGAGAGAGAGAGAGAGAGAGAGTAGCAGATACACAGAGAGAGAGTAGCAGATACACAGAGAGTAGCAGATACAGAGAGAGAGAGAGAGAGAGAGAGAGAGTAGCAGATACACAGAGAGAGACAGTAGCAGATACAGAGAGAGTAGCAGATACACAGAGAGAGACAGTAGCAGATACACAGAGAGAGAGAGAGTAGCAGATACACAGAGAGAGAGAGAGAGAGAGAGAGAGAGAGTAGCAGATACACAGAGAGAGAGTAGCAGATACACAGAGAGTAGCAGATACACAAGAGAGAGAGAGAGAGAGAGAGAGAGAGAGAGTAGCAGATACACAGAGAGAGACAGTAGCAGATACAGAGAGAGAGAGAGAGAGAGAGAGAGAGAGAGAGAGAGAGTAGCAGATACACAGAGAGAGACAGTAGCAGATACACAGAGAGAGAGAGAGAGAGAGAGAGAGTAGCAGATACAGAGAGAGAGAGTAGCAGATACAGAGAGAGAGAGAGAGAGAGAGAGAGTAGCAGATACACAGAGAGAGAGAGTAGCAGATACAGAGAGAGAGAGAGAGAGAGAGTAGCAGATACAGAGAGAGAGAGTAGCAGATACAGAGAGAGAGTAGCAGATACACAGAGAGAGTAGCAGATACACAGAGAGAGAGTAGCAGATACACAGAGAGAGAGTAGCAGATACAGAGAGAGAGAAGCAGATACAGAGAGAGAGAGAGAGAGAGAGTAGCAGATACACAGAGAGAGAGTAGCAGATACAGAGAGAGAGAGAGAGAGAGAGAGAGAGAGAGAGAGAGAGAGTAGCAGATACACAGAGACAGAGTAGCAGATACACAGAGAGAGAGTAGCAGATACACAGACAGAGAGAGAGAGAGAGAGAGAGTAGCAGATACACAGACAGAGAGAGAGAGAGAGAGAGAGAGAGTAGCAGATACACAGAGAGAGAGAGTAGCAGATACAGAGAGAGAGAGAGAGAGAGAGAGAGAGAGAGAGTAGCAGATACACAGAGAGTAGCAGATACACAGACAGAGAGAGAGAGAGAGAGAGAGAGAGAGAGAGAGAGAGTAGCAGATACACAGACAGAGAGAGAGAGAGAGAGAGAGAGAGTAGCAGATACAGAGAGAGAGAGTAGCAGATACAGACAGAGAGAGAGAGAGAGTAGCAGATACACAGAGAGAGAGTAGCAGATACAGAGAGAGAGTAGCAGATACACAGAGAGAGAGAGAGTAGCAGATACACAGAGAGAGAGAGAGAGAGTAGCAGATACAGAGAGAGAGAGAGAGAGAGAGAGTAGCAGATACAGAGAGAGAGAGTAGCAGATACAGAGAGAGAGTAGCAGATACACAGAGAGAGTAGCAGATACACAGAGAGAGAGTAGCAGATACACAGAGAGAGAGTAGCAGATACAGAGAGAGAGAGAGAGTAGCAGATACACAGAGAGAGAGTAGCAGATACAGAGAGAGAGAGAGAGAGAGAGAGAGAGAGTAGCAGATACACAGAGAGAGAGTAGCAGATACACAGAGAGAGAGTAGCAGATACACAGACAGAGAGAGAGAGAGAGAGAGTAGCAGATACACAGACAGAGAGAGAGAGAGAGAGAGTAGCAGATACACAGAGAGAGAGTAGCAGATACAGAGAGAGAGAGAGAGAGAGAGAGAGAGAGAGTAGCAGATACACAGAGAGTAGCAGATACACAGACAGAGAGAGAGAGAGAGAGAGAGAGAGTAGCAGATACACAGACAGAGAGAGAGAGAGAGAGAGTAGCAGATACAGAGAGAGAGAGTAGCAGATACAGACAGAGAGAGAGAGAGAGAGAGAGTAGCAGATACACAGAGAGAGAGAGTAGCAGATACAGAGAGAGAGAGAGAGTAGCAGATACAGAGAGAGAGTAGCAGATACACAGAGAGAGAGAGAGTAGCAGATACACAGACAGAGAGAGAGAGAGAGAGAGAGAGAGAGAGAGAGAGAGAGTAGCAGATACACAGAGAGAGAGTAGCAGATACAGAGAGAGAGAGAGTAGCAGATACACAGAGAGAGAGTAGCAGATACAGAGAGAGAGAGTAGCAGATACACAGACAGAGAGAGAGAGAGAGAGAGAGAGAGAGAGAGAGAGTAGCAGATACACAGAGAGAGAGTAGCAGATACAGAGAGAGAGAGTAGCAGATACACAGAGAGAGAGTAGCAGATACAGAGAGAGAGAGAGAGTAGCAGATACACAGAGAGAGAGAGTAGCAGATACAGAGAGAGAGTAGCAGATACAGAGAGAGAGAGAGAGAGTAGCAGATACAGAGAGAGAGAAGCAGATACACAGAGAGTAGCAGATACATAGAGAGAGAGTAGCAGATACAGAGAGAGAGAGAGAGAGAGTAGCAGATACACAGAGAGAGAGAGTAGCAGATACAGAGAGAGAGTAGCAGATACAGAGAGAGAGAGAGAGAGTAGCAGATACAGAGAGAGAGAAGCAGATACACAGAGAGTAGCAGATACATAGAGAGAGAGTAGCAGATACAGAGAGAGAGAGTAGCAGATACACAGAGAGAGAGAGTAGCAGATACAGAGAGAGAGAGAGAGAGAGTAGCAGATACACAGAGAGAGAGAGTAGCAGATACACAGAGAGAGTAGCAGATACAGAGAGAGAGAGAGTAGCAGATACACAGAGAGAGAGAGTAGCAGATACAGAGAGAGAGAGAGAGAGAGAGTAGCAGATACACAGAGAGAGAGAGTAGCAGATACACAGAGAGAGAGTAGCAGATACAGAGAGAGAGAGAAGCAGATACACAGAGAGTAGCAGATACATAGAGAGAGAGTAGCAGATACAGAGAGAGAGAGTAGCAGATACACAGAGAGAGTAGCAGATACAGAGAGAGAGAGAGAGTAGCAGATACACAGAGAGAGAGAGTAGCAGATACACAGAGAGAGAGAGTAGCAGATACACAGAGAGAGAGAGTAGCAGATACACAGAGAGAGAGAGTAGCAGATACACAGAGAAAGAGAGTAGCAGATACAGAGAGAGAGAGAGAGAGTAGCAGATACACAGAGAGAGAGAAGCAGATACACAGAGAGAGAGAAGCAGATACACAGAGAGTAGCAGATACATAGAGAGAGAGTAGCAGATACAGAGAGAGAGAGAGAGTAGCAGATACACAGAGAGAGAGAGTAGCAGATACACAGAGAGAGAGAGTAGCAGATACACAGAGAGAGAGAGTAGCAGATACACAGAGAGAGAGAGTAGCAGATACACAGAGAAAGAGAGTAGCAGATACAGAGAGAGAGAGAGAGAGTAGCAGATACACAGAGAGAGAGAAGCAGATACACAGACAGAGAGAGAGAGAGAGAGAGAGTAGCAGATACACAGACAGAGAGAGAGAGAGAGAGAGAGTAGCAGATACACAGACAGAGAGAGAGAGAGAGAGAGAGTAGCAGATACAGAGAGAGAGAGTAGCAGATACAGAGAGAGTAGCAGATACACAGAGAGAGAGTAGCAGATACACAGACAGAGAGAGAGAGTAGCAGATACACAGACAGAGAGAGAGAGAGAGAGAGAGTAGCAGATACACAGAGAGAGAGTAGCAGATACAGAGAGAGAGAGAGAGAGAGAGAGTAGCAGATACACAGAGAGTAGCAGATACACAGACAGAGAGAGAGAGAGAGAGAGAGAGTAGCAGATACACAGACAGAGAGAGAGAGAGAGAGAGAGTAGCAGATACAGAGAGAGAGAGTAGCAGATACAGACAGAGAGAGAGAGAGAGAGAGAGAGTAGCAGATACACAGAGAGAGAGTAGCAGATACAGAGAGAGAGAGAGAGAGTAGCAGATACAGAGAGAGAGTAGCAGATACACAGAGAGAGAAGCAGATACACAGAGAGAGAGTAGCAGATACAGAGAGAGAGAGAGTAGCAGATACACAGAGAGAGAGTAGCAGATACAGAGAGAGAGAGTAGCAGATACACAGACAGAGAGAGAGAGAGAGAGAGAGAGAGAGAGTAGCAGATACACAGAGAGAGAGTAGCAGATACATAGAGAGAGAGTAGCAGATACAGAGAGAGAGAGTAGCAGATACACAGAGAGAGAGTAGCAGATACAGAGAGAGAGAGAGTAGCAGATACACAGAGAGAGAGAGTAGCAGATACAGAGAGAGAGTAGCAGATACAGAGAGAGAGAGAGAGAGTAGCAGATACAGAGAGAGAGAGTAGCAGATACACAGAGAGAGAGAGTAGCAGATACAGAGAGAGAGAGAGAGAGTAGCAGATACACAGAGAGAGAGAGTAGCAGATACACAGAGAGAGTAGCAGATACAGAGAGAGAGAGAGTAGCAGATACACAGAGAGAGAGAGTAGCAGATACACAGAGAGAGTAGCAGATACAGAGAGAGAGAGAGTAGCAGATACACAGAGAGAGAGAGTAGCAGATACAGAGAGAGAGAGAGAGTAGCAGATACACAGAGAGAGAGAGTAGCAGATACACAGAGAGAGAGAGTAGCAGATACAGAGAGAGAGAGAAGCAGATACACAGAGAGTAGCAGATACATAGAGAGAGAGTAGCAGATACAGAGAGAGAGAGTAGCAGATACACAGAGAGAGAGAGTAGCAGATACAGAGAGAGAGAGTAGCAGATACACAGAGAGAGAGAGTAGCAGATACACAGAGAGAGAGAGTAGCAGATACACAGAGAGAGAGAGTAGCAGATACACAGAGAGAGAGAAGCAGATACACAGAGAGTAGCAGATACATAGAGAGAGAGTAGCAGATACAGAGAGAGAGAGTAGCAGATACAGAGAGAGAGAGTAGCAGATACACAGAGAGAGAGAGAGTAGCAGATACAGAGAGAGAGAGAGAGAGTAGCAGATACACAGAGAGAGAGAGTAGCAGATACACAGAGAGAGAGAGAGTAGCAGATACAGAGAGAGAGAGAGTAGCAGATACACAGAGAGAGAGAGTAGCAGATACAGAGAGAGAGAGAGAGTAGCAGATACAGAGAGAGAGTAGCAGATACACAGAGAGAGAGTAGCAGATACACAGAGAGAGAGAGTAGCAGATACACACAGAGAGAGAGAGTAGCAGATACACAGAGAGAGAGTAGCAGATACACAGAGAGAGAGAGAGAGAGAGAGAGAGAGAGAGAGAGAGAGTAGTAGATACACAGAGAGAGAGTAGCAGATACACAGAGAGAGAGTAGCAGATACACAGAGAGAGAGTAGCAGATACAGAGAGAGAGTAGCAGATACACAGAGAGAGAGAGAGAGAGAGAGAGAGAGTAGTAGATACACAGAGAGAGAGTAGCAGATACACAGACAGAGAGAGAGAGAGAGTAGCAGATACAAAGAGAGAGTAGCAGATACAGAGAGAGAGAGAGAGAGAGAGAGAGAGAGAGTAGCAGATACAGAGAGAGAGAGAGTAGCAGATACACAGAGAGAGAGAGAGAGAGAGAGAGAGAGAGAGAGTAGCAGATACACAGACAGAGAGAGAGAGAGAGAGAGAGAGAGTGTAGCAGATACACAGAGAGAGAGTAGCAGATACAGAGAGAGAGTAGCAGATACACAGACAGAGAGAGAGAGAGAGAGAGAGAGTAGTAGATACACAGAGAGAGAGTAGCAGATACACAGACAGAGAGAGAGAGAGAGTAGCAGATACAAAGAGAGAGTAGCAGATACAGAGAGAGAGAGAGAGAGAGAGAGAGAGAGTAGCAGATAGAGAGAGAGAGAGTAGCAGATACACAGAGAGAGAGAGAGAGAGAGAGAGAGAGAGAGAGAGTAGCAGATACACAGACAGAGAGAGAGAGAGAGAGAGAGAGAGAGTGTAGCAGATACACAGAGAGAGAGTAGCAGATACAGACAGAGAGAGAGAGAGAGAGAGAGTAGTAGCAGATACAGAGAGAGAGAGAGAGAGAGAGTAGCAGATACACAGAGAGAGAGCGCAGATGTCCGGACTTTAGGACCCTGCAGGTGCGCCGTATTTTGTGTTCAGTAATGTGCAGTGCGGATCCTCATCCTCAGAGCGCGCGACCCTCCGTCTGACTCCCTCCGCTCTCTCTGTGTGTCTCTCTCTCTCTCTCTGTGTGTCTCTCTCTCTCTCTGCTGCCTCTCTCTCTCTCTCTCTCTCTCTGCTGCCTCTCTCTCTCTCTGTGTCTCTGCTGCCTCTCTCTCTCTCTCTCTCTCTGTGTCTCTGCTGCCTCTCTCTCTCTCTCTCTCTCTCTGTGTCTCTGCTGCCTCTCTCTCTCTCTCTCTCTCCGTTCCGCGCGGAGCCTCGGCAGCAGCAGGAGCGGTGAGCGCGAGCCCCCGAGTCCCGAGCCGCCGCTGCTGATGGCCTCGTCCGCGAGCGGTCCGGAAGAGGCGCGCGGCGCGGCTTCCTCCTCGGCGCCCACGCCCCTCAAGCTGGTGGGCCTGGTGTGCGTGTTCCTGGCGCTGTGCCTGGACGTGGGCGCCGTGCTCAGTCCCGCCTGGGTCACCGCCGACCAGGAGTATTACCTCTCCCTGTGGGAGTCCTGCTGGAAATCCGCCGGCGCGAGCGCGTGGCAGTGCAGCGGCACACTCAACACGGGTGGGTCTCTCACACACACACACACACACACACACACACACACACACACACGATAAACAAACAAATCAGCCGGACACACTTTCATCCCGGAGAGCTCCCTCACGGTACAGTATCGGTATCACGATAAAATGTGTTACAAATATCGACCACCTTCAGTGATCAGATCCTGATGCAAGAGCTGTTCAACATCTGTAAACATCCTTCTTTATCTGCAGGTGAGCAGGGCATTTATTCAAAAAACACTCAGGTATTAATCTCACAACTGATTAGTTTATTAGATTTATTAAAGATTTTTTCTAGAAAAAAAGGTATTTGTTTACACAAGTGAGGCTTCTTCTAATCAAATATGCACACAATTTGCATGCTTAATGAAACCCAATATTTAGTCAGTGGGTGATGATAGAATTTTAAAAAATGTTGATTTCCCTCACTGTGAAGACATTTTACAGAAAAGTTTGTTAAAAAACCTTTTTTTTTTAAATTGTTGAATAAAGAAAATAGCACACACTGTTAAAAAAAATATCATTTTTCTGTATAAAATCCAACATGAATCTGACAACAATCACCATTTCATCAGTTCATCTGGAATATCCTTCGAATGAGGGATAGAAATAAAACGAAGGTCTAATTTTTTTTTTCAAGAATCAAGATACATATAAATTGTAAGCAGGATGTTTTTAGCATTTTTGTAATTTTTTTGCACTTTGTCTATATTTTATTTAATGTTGTTAGTAGTTTAATGTTAATAACTTAAGATATGTGTCTTTATCTTAGTAATAATAATAATAATAATAAGAATAAGAATGCATAACATTTACATGAAATGGGCGGAGCTTAAACCCTTCAAAGTTTTTGGATAATGCATTGTCTGAAAAATGACAAATAAACAATAAAATAACATTTTTTTCTGTTTGAATTTTGATATTTTTTAGTACAGATTATATTTATCCAAAAATATGACCAAACTGATAATTTCTTGTAGTAGTGTTTCACTTTAAATCAACATTGCACTGCTATTTGTAATCAGTTCTTGTTAAAGCAGTAATGTTGAGATGTGTTTTCTGCATATTTGTGCCTCCGCCCGTGTCCTGAGAGAGTTTATCGACCTGGATATTAAGCTACAGCATCACTAAAACACTGATATCTCTGTATATCCATCTGTAGATCAGTGATCTGATATGTTTCTGCTGAAAATTATATCATTAATGAATTAATTATATCTCAATACTGTATCTGTGGACTGAATCAAGTTTCTTCGATGAGGCTGGAAAAATATTTGGAGTCAAAATAATTGGAGTCAAGCGTCTAGAAATGTAAAAAGTGGCCTGACGGTTTGAATTTTCCAGACCACAGTCTACTGCGGACAATCCGATATGAAACATCCGTTGCGCATCTGAATGACCGGCTGTCTGTCTGACGTTAGTGCTGTATTGATGAGAGCGTATCACATTACAGCAGTTCATCTCAGTGTCTGTCAGCATATCAGTGGTTCTATGAGTTACTATATCCTTCCTGGCAAAAAACATCAAACCTTGAACCGATCTGTCCCTTTTCCTCTGTCCTCTCTTATCAACAAGGTGTTTATTTCCACCCACAGAACTGCCACCCATTCACTCACTCAATGTTTTTTTTTTTTTTTTTTGCACCGTTCTGTGTAGAGACTGTTGTGTGTGAAAACCCCAGGAGGAGATCAGCAGTTTCTGAAATACTCAAACCAGAAATACTCATCTGGCTCAAACCGACACCCGTACCGCAGTGAAAGAAAGAAAGTCACACAAAAATTGAGATCACAGTTTTTCTCATTCTGATGTTTGAACATTGTGAACATTAACTGAAGCTCTTGATTTGTGTCTGCGTGATTTGATGCATCAAGGGATCGGCTGATTACAGAACTGCATTAAACAGCAGGTGGATGTAGGGGTGTTCCTAATAAAGTGGCCGGTGATCATATACATCCTTCAGCATTGAGTTCTCACTTTAGGGTCAACTTAAGGTTGCACATCTTTAAAAAAAAGGAAATATATCCACTTAGATGCGTATGAATTTAATAGAAAGCTCTCAGATGTCAGGTACAATCATAGTCAAGTCTAAATTCAGTTTTATTCACGTAGCACATTTAGCAAAAATCTGGACACTTCTAAAGCCCAGGTGTTGTGTTCACGTCTTCTTCACATTCTGAAAAAGGAATCTTGAGTTTGTTTAAGGGTCAAAAATGTGTTCTGGTATTTAAAAAAAAAAAAGTTAGGGATGCGTTAAAACCTATACTGGTATCAGGGTTAAAGGGGAACTGAAGGCAAATTTTTTATTATCAAAATTCTATTTCTCATTTTATTAAATATCGGAATGCATGTTTGATCGCTATTTTGTCGCTGCTATAGCAAGTTATGAGTGTTTGAAATATGCTCTGTAATATATCAGTCCATATGTCAGAGCAATGGCCGTAAACGAGATTCGCTGAGACCTGTGCGAGACATCGTAGGACGGAAGTAAAACGTACAGCGGAAATCAAAGTGACCGACATCTGCCAACGTTGTCAATAGACGTGTGCGCCCTCTTTCGAATGCTGACGTAATCAAGCTGGAAGTTTTGTTTGTTTTGATAGCAATCAGGAAAGTTTGAAAAAAGTAGGCAGTAATCGTCATTTAAACTCGTTTTTGTGCAATATTTTGTTTGGAAAACAGCTTTCAAAATGGCGGCACTGACACCTGGCTGACGCTTCATGTTTCGAAGTCTCGCACAAGCCTCGTGAAGATCGCGCGGATAAGCGACGCATGCCGTGGACCAAACGAACTAAATTCAACACGGCTAAAAACCGAATAGGCCGATAAATATAATATTTAATTGCAATTAGTTGCCAATACGAGTCACGATATAAGGTTACTAAAACTGAAAACGTAATTGAATAACACGTTAAGAAATAAAGCAAGTTTAAAAATGACTTCAGTTCTCCTTTAACTGATTTACTCATACTTGTAAAAAAAAAAGCTCTGATATATCAGGATCTGATACCGAGTGATACAGAGTGACGTAAACCAAGTGTTTGTTTTCATGCTGACGACTGGATGATATGAAATGACATTTCTGGAATTATTTCATGGTGAATGATCAAAGCAAACAAATTGTCTCCTGATAACAGATGTTGAGCGTTAGTACCGCCGGCCTGAGCGCACAAAGCAATATCAGTGAGCGTGGGCATTAAAACGAGCTCTCGCACGACAGTGTTTTGTGGGTTTGGCACAACGAAACTGTGAGCATTTAATTTCTCTGAGAACTGAGCGCTGAGCATTGAGGCACTCACTTCCTTTACACTTTCTTTATGAATCACGGTGCAGCTTTTAACGACCGCGCTCGCGGATACGGCTCGCGTCGGCCGTCCTCTTGTTCTGTCGTTAAACATACTGTAACAAGAACATAAGCACTGCAACCCTGCTATAACAAACTTCTTCCTTGTTGGGCGTCCAGATAATTCGTTATACTGAAAAGTTCGTAAAACTGAAATGGCGCCGCTCGTGACACCAAACACTCACTCTGACGTAAAACAAGACCAACTGTGTTTAATTTAGATTTAAGCTTAATTCACTTATAGATTTACAAAGTAAAGGAAACGAGTCACACTCACCATAGTTTGGTTTCCACATCGTCTTTCTTTTCAGCCCGTTATGTTGATCGCAGTTATGTACGAAGTCTTGGGATTCTTTTTCTTTAAAAGTTGAAATTGACTCTTTCAGGACACCGTATTCTTTAGGCAAATTTGTCACTTTTTCACCACGCTTTAGACGCTCCAGGATATGAAGTTTGTCTTCGATGGTGTCACGTCCATGTGTGCACAGCACTGCGGTGCCATTAGGACTAATTACCATGCACCTGTTCCAGATTAGAGTGCAACCACAGCGTGAAGTATCCATGCTGTACCTTGTGTCTCACATTACCAAGCCTTTTTGTAGCACCATGTTGATATTCCGGTTTCTGACTCTGTTTTGTTTTTTGGATTTTGCCCTTTGTCTCTGCCTTTCATCTCCTGTCTGTGCCTCGCCTGAGCATTGCCTGTCTTTTGACTTTGATTTTTGATTACTGATTTGGATCTGTTTGCCAGCGTGTTTTTAAATAAAACCCTTCCTGCGATTACACCCTGACCATTCACCTGCATTTTCTGACAGGCGGCGAGTATGTTACGTTTGCGAATAGCCATGACAACAGTGCTTACGGAGTAAAGACTCAAGTAAAGTTGTGTTTAGTTTGTAAAATAAAGTCCTTTTAAGGAATATTTTGAAGTCAATGATTGCCGTAGACCAGTGGGTGGCCTAGTGGTTAGTGTATCTGCCTCTCTATCAGGAGCTCACGAGTTCTACTGACGGCACGGTGGTGTAGTGGTTAGCAAGGTTGCCTCACAACAAGAAGGTTCCGGGTTCGAACCCAGCGGCTGGCGAGGGCTTTTCTGTGTGGAGTTTGCATGTTCTTCCCGTGTCTGCGTGGGTTTCCTCCGGGTGCTCCGGTTTCCCCCACAGTATAAAGACATGCGGTTAGGTTAATATGGGACGGCCTTGGGCTGAGGTGCCCTTGAGCGAGGCACCTAACTCCCGATTGCTCCCTGGGCGCTGTTAGCATGGCTGCCCACTGCTCTGGGTATGTGTGTGTGTGTGCTCATTGCTCACATGTGTGTTCAGTGCAGAGAGGAAATTTCACAAGTGTGTGATGAATAAAGTTGTGCTTTCTTTCTTTTCTGACAGTCGGGTCATACCGTCCCGAAGAAGAAGAAACCTTTATTTGTCACATGTACATTTCAAGCACAGTGAAATTATCCTCTGCATTTAACCTATCTGAAGCAGTGAACACACACACACACGCGCACACCCAGAGCAGTGGGCAGCCACACTAGAGCGCCCGGGGAGCAGTCAGGGGTTTGGTACCTCGCTCAAGGGCACTTCAGCCCAAGGCCACCCCACGTTAACCTAACTGCATGTCTTTGGACTGTGGGGGAAACCGGAGCACCCAGAGGAAACCCACGCAGACACGGGGAGAACATGCAAACTCCGCACAGAAAGGCCCTCGCCGGCCGCTGGGCTCGAACCTGGACCTTCTTGCTGTGAGGCGACTGTGCTAACCACTACACCACCATGCCGCCCAATGCTGTATTGCAGCGTGCCATCTGGCAAGGCATGCTGCAATACAGATGTGAGTGGGGAGTCAAACTCTTGTGGTTACCAGAGGACACGCCCCCCCCACTGTAAACCTAGCTATGTAATCTAGGTGAGAGGCCGAGGGCTACGAAACGGAGATCGGCACCGCCAAACGCACCATGAATGGTGCGGGAAGGACTTTGAATTTTTTTGACAATGATTGCCGTTCTTGATAATTGTTACCGATCAACACCTAAGAGAAACTCGTTAAGCTTTTGTTTTATGGCGTTAAGATGTATTGTTAACTTGACTGCGGACTTGATTAGTTATTGTTCGTCTCTGGGGGAAGAAGAGCACATGGCTCAGTGATGTTTTTTGGAGACTCTGACTCATTGTCATTAAAGGTGGGGACACAAACTTACTTTATGGTACGGTTGCAGCGTAGTGTATGTTGCTCATTTTGTTTGACGAGTACCAAAAATACTGTCTGAATACACAAACTGGAACGATGATTCAGGTTGAAACTTTTTTTATTTATTTATTTTTTATCTCTGTGCATTCTAAGAGAACTACCAGCCCAGGACAAGACCCTAATGGCCCTTTTCCACTACCCTTTTTCAGCTCACTTCAGCCCGACACGGCTCGCGTTTCGACTACCTCAGAGCAGCACGACTCAGCTCGCTTCAGCCTTACTCAGCACCCAAAACTCGCACGGTTTTGGAGTGGGGCTGAAGCGAGCCAAACCGAGCCGAGTGGGGCTAGGGGCGTGAGGAGACACTCCCCTGTGCACTGATTGGCGAGGAGGAGTGTCCTCACATGCCCACACACGCCCCGAGAGCACGCTGGGATCTGTAAACCCGGAAGAAGAAGAATTACGAATTACGAGAATTTCTGAAGCCTTATGCACCTCGCCTCATCTATACGCTCTTGCCAGTATCTGTTGGCGTTGTCGGTGACAACAAGCCACAGCACCAAGACCAGCAACACTAACGACTCCATGTCCTCCATGTTTATTGTTTACTATCCGGGTCGTGAGACTACCGCTTAAAAGCTCACTGATGTCACTGTTTGCGCCGCCTAACGACATCACGTGACCTCCACCCACTTTCGCTAACTCCACCCAATGTGTCCACCCACTTCCAGCCAGCACGGTTCAGCGCGGTTGTAGTCGAAATGCAACTCCAACAGCCCCACTCAGCTCGACTCAGCCCAACTCAGCACGGCACGGCTCAGCCCAACTCAGCCGCATTGGTAGTGGAAAAGCGGCATTAATGGACAAATTTCTGTGTGCACAATTTAAGTAAGGGCTGTAAGGGACGTCTCGGACCATTCGGTGCTCGATGGACCTCAGCATGGTGTGAAACGATGGCTATGAACTCCACTAAATCTCCTGCCAGGACACCACCATGACTTCGTCCTAATGAGGCCGTATCTCAGGAGTGATATGGCCCGGATCTTCAAAGTTTGGTCCAAAAAACAAAACCCTGCACAAACTTTAAACAGGATCAATCACTTTTTACACCCTTATGTGATTAAACGTAACCCTGTTTGACCTGTCTATCTTCAGAACTGTCCTAAGTGGCTACGTTAACGCATTAATAATTAGCATCACAGAATATTCATAACTGATGATTGAGTCTAGCTTTAACATCTGATATGTTTTGATCACTGTAACCCTGTTTATAAGGTGATACTGTATACAAGGCATCGTATTTATAAAACAGTCTGGGGAATGAAGTTAGCATGAAATTAGCATATCTAACTAGCTAAACCGCGCTTGTGACGACTTGCCATGCCGTTTTTATGAAGTGAAGAAAACAAAGCCTCGTTTTACTGACAGTTGTCGGCCTCAAAGCATCACAAACGCAGTTTAACAGGTTCAAACTGAATATTTTGAAATGTTTACAGCAGGTGCTAATCGCTAATTGCTAGTTCATGTTCCGTTCTGCTCTTTCTTTGAGTTCACCCAGTCGTTGCTCTCGGACAATGTGGGAATGTCACAGCGGGCCCAGCTGGGATTTCTTTCTGCTTTTGTTGCCCTGAAAATGGGCTTTTTGTCAGGGTTCAGTGAGAAGGGAGGCTAACTTGGCCATGCTAACTCCCCCGAGACATTAGTGTGCACGCAGATTAGTTACCACGGCAACAAGTGGCCCATTTCCCACCGAGTACATGAAACTCAAGATACTTTGTTATTGCAGGTTGATGTCGGTCTGGAATGAAATTGGAGAAGAAAAGTGAATATTTGAGATGTTGGTGGTTTAGAGGTCGTTTAGAAGAAGAAGAAGAAGAAGGTTTTCATCAATCGTGTAAAAACAAAAATATTTTTTTCTTTGTTTATGCTTTTTGTCCTACCAAAAAAAAAGCTGAGTTGGACTCCATCTAAACTCCTGAAGCAGGAAAGTAGGAGTCGGAGCCACGTCCGTTCCGGAGCTTTATCGACCCAAACCTCACCATAATCCGTCACTCTACTTGTTCTTGTATTTTCCCCGTGTGTCATGGACTGTGCATTAAACAAATCTCATTAGCGTTGAAATTACCGTTCGGCTAATGTGGCCCTCTACAGAACGCTTTTATCGACTTGCTGACTACACGGCTTGTCCCGGATAGACGTTTCGGTTAGAGATTTGTTTGCATTAAGGATTAACTATTAAATTAAGGCATTAATATGCTCACACACACACATGCACACACCCGCACACACACACGGGAGACAGAGGAATTTGGTTAGAGTGTGTGAGAACGTACTTTTTGTGCTGATGCAGAATGTGAAGGGCGTGCACAAAGCTAAATTCTGCTCTCCATAGGTGCACGAGTGCGTGTGTGTGTGTGTGTGTGTGTGTGGACCTGTCCCTGTTTCAGTCCTATTTTTAACACACCCTCGTCCACGTTCCCTCACCACACACAAGCGCAAAATATCTACATCATGACATTTTAATTACGATGTTTAAACTCCTCTTGGGTGGATCTATTTGGGGTAGGAGGAGCTTCAAAAGCTTTGAAACCAATCAGGTTTGATATGCAAGTTCTGGTTCGCGAACACCTTCAGCCACAGAGCCGAGCTGTTCGACAAAAATCATGGTTGATAAAATGACAGCTCCAGAAAATAAACTCAAGAGCTTTGAACCAATCAAGATTGATATGCAAATTATTTTCGACAAAGCAGGCGGAAACTTTTAGGCACTGAACCTGCGTGCTAGCTAAAATAGCTAGCTAGCTTAATGATGAGCAGAATCATTATGGTAATGGTGTACTTGTGAAATCGATAGTAAAGGAAATGACGACGCACAAAATAATTTAAGCCAATACGAATTGATATGCAAATTATTTGTAGATGACGTGCCCATGGGATCTGCGTGCTAAGCTAGCTAGCTGTTTCAGCGAATGTTAGTGATGTACTAAATGTTGTTCGCCCGTGTGGTGTTAGCGTTCTGATGTTAAAAGAAGAAAAAGTAAGCAGTTTATTATTTTATATTTGGCAGGTTTTATTTATCGAGCGAGTCGGTTTGCTAACTCGCGAGCGTGTTAACTAGCTAGGGTGTGTTCAGTACTTGTTAACTCGTAATATATAAGTAATAAAATAAAAAATAAAACATATGTTGGATGTAATGTACAGATAAAACAGGCATTATAATAATGTTAAATAAATTGTATACCTTTTATATTTTTATTATATACAGTAGTACGGTTGGGGCGGCACGGTGGTGTAGTGGTTAGCGCTGTCGCCTCACAGCAAGAAGGTCCTGGGTTCGAGCCCCGGGGCCGGCGAGGGCCTTTCTGTGTGGAGTTTGCATGTTCTCCCCGTGTCTGCGTGGGTTTCCTCCGGGTGCTCCGGTTTCCCCCACAGTCCAAAGACATGCAGGTTAGGTTAACTGGTGACTCTAAATTGACCGTAGGTGTGAATGTGAGTGTGAATGGTTGTCTGTGTCTATGTGTCAGCCCTGTGATGACCTGGCGACTTGTCCAGGGTGTACCCCGCCTTTCGCCCATAGTCAGCTGGGATAGGCTCCAGCTTGCCTGCAACCCTGTAGAAGGATAAAGCGGCTAGAGATAATGAGATGAGATGAGTAGTACGGTTGAAGTTTTAGATTTTATTTCTTTACTTTCTCCACCGCTGTTTTGAAAAGGAACCATGATTCATTTGCCATCAAACCTCCAAGGAGTCACGAAGCAAAATTTAAATGTGCAGCGAAAGTATTGGCACCCTGAAACGGCCGTGATTTCGCCAAAGAGGAAATGGAGAAGGGAAGTGCACCAGGGTGTGTTAAAAACAATCTCGGAGCACAACACGCATCTCCGTGGCTGACTCTCATCCCTCTTTTCATCACGTGTGTTGGTATTTGGTGTAGTTTTATTTTTTCCTGCTCTCAGCTGTTGTCGCCATTTGACGGAGCGCAGGGCGTTGCACCAAGCCGATGAGATCTAGCTTTCAGTAATTAATGTTTTGATCTTTATCAGCATTTCCCCTGCCGGGATCCTGCAGGGATTTTATTTTCTTTTGGGATAAGATCTCGTCCTGCTTGGCTTCTTCCAAACGCACGTCTCAAGGTGCTTCAAAGACGTCGTGTTGGAAAAACATTTCAAGAGACTAGGAAAGACAATCTGAGAGCTCAGACTGTTGTTTTTATTTCCCCCCCGAGGCCTCCCAGGAGAGCGCTGTTTGATAGACAGCAGTCCGAGACAGCTCGCTCACAACTTCCTGTAGTGACAAACGCATTCGTAATTCAAAACCCTGACCCTTATATGGTAACACAGGCTTGTTTATGTTCCCAGCATCGGAACCGGAAGAACCCTGAACCTGTTTACGAACGTCACGTATTAAAAGTGACCACTTTGTGGTGGAGGAAACGATGTCATTCTTCAGGTTGATGAGGCTTTACGGTTGATGCAGGATGATAAAAAGAAAAGGTAAAGGAAACAAAAGAGATTTTTATAATGAGATGCCCGTTTTCAGTGTCTCTTTCTACAACTCGTAAAAAAACAAACAAACAAAAAAAAACCCCACCAACATCTTGACTGATGATGCCATATACAGCAATTTCACTCCGGCCTCAGGGGAAATAAGGAATGTTGGAATGTTCATTTCTTCAGGCCACAGGACCTGCCGAAGAATAAAAATAGGGCTGGAATGTAGTGGTTAATATTAGGGGGAGAGAAAAATAGATTCCTAGGGCACTTTCGCACCTATTAGTCTGATTAATACAGTTTTATATCGGCGTGGTTTCACACTGCACATTTTAAAGGAACCAAAATGCAGCTAAAAAAGTGTTGTTCAGGCTGAGGTGTGTGCACGAGAATAAACATCCTCATAAAACTCTTCCGTTCGTTGATGATAAAATTGATGAGAAATCATCTCATTATCTCTAGCCGCTTTATCCTGTTCTACAGGGTCGCAGGCGAGCTGGAGCCTATCCCAGCTGACTACGGGCGAAAGGCGGGGTACACCCTGGACAAGTCGCCAGGTCATCACAGGGCTGACGCATACAGTGCGTTTACATGCACATAGAGAAAATCGAATTTCTGCCATAGCGCGACTGAAATCGAAGTTCTAAATGCCATGGAAACACCTTAGCTCGGCTGAAATCGAACCGAACTGGATTTCTCGTAATCGAGCTACGCGACCTAGGTTATGCGATTGTAGCCGAGCTACTTAGTGCATGTAAACCCTATCGAGCTACGTAGTCGAGCTGCTTACTTCAGCACTGCCCCTTCCGGAAGTGACGAGTGACGAGACCACAAGCGGGAAACACAACAGCCTCGGTCGGCATGACAACAGTAGTAGAAACGTGCTCTGGAGCAATGAGGAGATAGAGTTCATGCTCATTCAGCTTAAGGAGTTGAATATATATCGATGTTGCTGTCCTCGTCGTCGTTATTCTTGTGAACGCGGAACTGATAACTTTGTTTATACTCTTGAATAGCTCTTCTTCATGACGACAACCGAAGTGTACCAACACGATGGGGCATGTAGCGCCACCTGTGGCTCGGGTGCAGAATGTACCTCACACAATAGCTTGATTCCTTTGTGTGCATGTAGGATTGGATTTCTCTGGCACCCCTGCTGGGACCCTTAGCTCGATTACCGACAGCAGCTCGATTTGGATGTGCATGTAAACGCACTGATAGACACAGACAACCATTCACACTCACATTCACACCTACGGTCAATTTAGAGTCACCAGTTAACCTAACCTGCATGTCTTTGGACTGTGGGGGAAACCGGAGCACCCGGAGGAAACCCACGCGGACACGGGGAGAACATGCAAACTCCGCACAGAAAGGCCCTCGCCGGCCACGGGGCTCGAACCCGGACCTTCTTGCTGTGAGGCGACAGCGCTAACCACTACACCACCGTGCCGCCCATGAGAAATCATGCAAATATAAAATAAAATAATTACAGTATTGTATAAATCAGCAGTTCCTTAAACATTTTTGCAGCCAAAAAGTTATTTTATATTTATTTCAACCATGGATCTTATGATGCAATTTGAGACAAAATTATGATTTAAAAATGATTTTATTGCTTATGCTCATTATATGGTTCACAGCAACAGCGTGTTTTATTTATATATATATATATATATATATATATATATATATATATATATATATATATAAAAATATAAAATTTTATTTATATATATATTTACTGTGAAATACACCACTCACCACTCCGATTTTTCATCCGAGCTCCATCCGGGACATGGAGAACCAAAACCGTGACATCAGTCTCTATCTGTCACTCGTGAGGAAACCGATGATAAATCGATGTTTTGATAAATTTGGGGACTTTTTGTTTGTGCATGTGTCGATTATATTAAAAAGAAAATCACATGTTGGCTTGAAGATATGAAGTTTATCATCTCGTGTTGAAAAACTCACATTTTTCATACGAAACACATCGCGGATCTGAGTGACAGATTTAAATAATATTGCCTGGTGTTCAATATCATTCTAGCTGAATGGATAGACCACGAAAAAAAGCCGGTCAGCATTATTATTATGATTTCCTTCACAGTGCGTATGTACTGGTGAGTCCTGCGCTGGCCACAACAAGTAGCCTCAGCAGTCCAGGGCTCTGCGGAGGATCCTCGCTGATCCAAGCAGAACAGTCTTCTGCATAGTAAAGGGTTTCAACCCTACACGCATGTTGCGCAAATATCCTTCTAGTCTGTCGGTGAAGCTACCCAACGCTCCTATAACAATTGGGCTGATAACAACTTTCTTCATCTTCCACATCTCTATAACCAGATCACGAGACTTCTTGATCTTCTCGTCCTCCTTCAACGGGATCCTACTGTCACCTGAGCAAGCAACAGCAATGATGCGACACACTTTCTCGTCCTCCACCACAATATCGGGTCTGTTGTGCATGAGCCTCTTATCAGGCGTGCTCATTGGGGATAGATTAGGGATAAAATTAGCTCATGTTTTAAGTCGTTCAAATTCTGTAAAGCTGCTTTTCGGCAGTGTTTATTGTTAAAAGCGCTGTACAAATAAACTTGACTTGACTTATCCGTCTGGATCGTAAAATCCGACAATACCGTCACATGGCTGTTCTCTATAACTGGCTTGGGATTGTGTTCGTACCATTTCTCCTCGCATTTCATATCATATTGCTTACACAGATCCCAGTGGATGGCCTTGGCTACATTATCATGTCGATGTTTGTACTCCGACCGTGCTAGCTTGGGGCATTCACTTAGAAGGTGGTTCACTGTTTCATCCTTCCCCCTGCACAGTCTGCATAGGGATTCTTCCTGAGACTTCTCGATTTTGGACTTGATCGCATTTTCCTGAGTGACTGACTCTGTGCGGTCATGATCAGTCTTTCGGTGTGTTTTTTCAGATGACCCTTCTCTAACCACACCCAGCTTTTCTCGCTTACGGTCCCATCCATCTCCCTCATAAACTGGGCATGAAGTTGCTCCTCTTCTTCTTCTTCTGCTTATTATTATTATTATTATTATACATACGCATTCCTTTCAGGTGTTCACCGCGTCTTTCTCTCAAAATCTTCCGTATTTAACGAAGTAAACCTGGCGGCCATGTTTGTTTACAAATTGTCCCAGTCGCTCACTCGCTAGCGCGGAAGTTTTGTGTCTCTGACGTGTGACGTCATGATGTCTTGACAACCATGCAATATCATACACCATATTCAACGCTCATTCTCCACTGGGTAGAGTGATGTAATACACGTAGGATAAGCGATACGCTAACAATATTGCATGCTGTCAAACCAAATGAATGAAACCCGCTAGAAAGGAATGGAACACATGTTTTTATTCCATCGAGAAAGTGTCCTGTATGTATAATAATTTCTGATCTTTCACTCTGATGATGTCACGCCTAGTGTTTTCCTGCTGCATTGTCAAAATGGTGACCTGGTTCAAAATTAAAATTCTTCAAATTAACTTGACCTTTTTTTTTTTTTTGTGGATGTGTCCATATAATATAAAGAACATTACACGGTAATGTGAAGATATGAAGGTTATCTTCATGTTCATAAACTTCATATCTTCACGGAACTGTGATGTATATAATGCCGTAATTGACCAATCAGAATCGAGTATTCAAATAAGTTGTGTCATAAGTAGGGACTCTCACACTTCAGGTCATGCAGTTATATATCCTGTCCATACTAGGGATTTTGTACCGATACGAAACTACTTTCGTACCGCAACACCTGTCCACACTAGCAACTATACCGGTACTGTAGCGGTATAACTGTATCGGTACGAAACCCACAAATGTATGGGTTTCGTACCGGTACAGTATCGGTACTGTAGCGCTTCGCTGTAGTGTGGACAGATGAAGCGGCTCTGTATCGATACAAATATAATATGCATGCGCAAAGTCTCACACCTCAATCGATGTCTTCGCTGAATAAAATAGTGAAGAACGGAGATTTGTTTGTTTCTTTCTCAACTGAATAAATGACCACCAGAAATACAGACTGTACATTGACAACAAAAAGCACACACACGTTGTTTCATCCGCCATATATTCTCGGAAGGAAGTTACTCGGTAACCACGGAAACATTTCACGCACGCGCATTTCAACTACCGTGAAAGAAAACCGCAAACATTTCTCGCTAGTGTGGACAGATGCACTAAACTGTACCGGTATACTTTGTATCGATACAGTTATACCACTTTCGTACCGGTATAGAGATCTTGCAGTCACGTGACCAGAAAGTACACAGCCGCCATCTTGTCGGTCAACAGCACAGCTGAATACTGCTGCACTCGTGTACAGAATGGATCAATTTCAACCGACGGACTACACGGCTCATTTTTCTAATGAACAGATAACTAGATATATGTCTAAAAAAAACCGATCTACAGATTTTTGACCCTTATGGCTTTCCGGACGGAGTTTTCACGACCGTGTCAGTGGATATGGAACTGCCAGCGGAATACCCGGACGTGTATAATTACCTCATTAACTTTCCCTCGCTGTTCAGTGGTGAAGCACTGCGTGCTTATAAATCTCTGGACCGTTATCTTTACAGAAATTCAGGATTTGTCAGCGACTCAGATGTGGCATCTTGTAAACAAGAACATGATCCTCACTGGATGGGTAAGTCACTTAAGTATTGAGTATAGCACTGACCAGCCGATTATAGAATAGAATAAGGTAATTCCAGCTGTAATTTCAAATCGTCCGTCTTGTTTACCTGGCGTTGGAGAGGTAGAGGCTTAGCAGTGGAGATTTGAGTTGCTGTTTTCTGAGCTTAGTCAACAGGCCGCTCTGCAGCCTCGCTTTTGCTCCCGGCGCCGCCTCCTTCGCTTTGCTTCCAATAACAATCCACGGAGACCCCGCTGGTCTCACTATCTCGTCCGGAATGTTTTTTTTTTTTCTTGTCCGGAATGTTGTGCATGCGATGGAAATCGCTACAAACCGTCATTTTCTGCTGGAAACCCATGTCCAGTAAGTCCATACGGTTGTAGTGGATATTGAAGTCCGGTACAGACGAACAACACGCAAAAATACACACAAAAAACGTGCACAGGTAGGGAGAGCTTGTAGCCGCAGCCGTTGTAGTAGAATTGTATATAGTAGGTTTTTCCAGAAGAAAAGGTAGAAGTAGAACCAGAAGTAGAAGGCGGAAATATGGTGTTTGACCGACAAGATGGCGTCTGTCACAATCTGGATCGGCTGTGACGTCACATGCAAGTGCTCCATAAGTGTGAACACAGCAATAGAAAACTAATCCATGTGGGGGTGGGGTGATACAGCTCAAAGTGAAGTAGAGATCCTCTTACCGCCCTGACGTTGATTATTTTCCAACGTACAACATCTGAAGTGCTTTATTCTTCTTACACTATAGCAGTTTGTCAGCAATTAAAAATTTTAATCATACTTTTTATCCATTTACAGTTGCGTTTAACGTTGCGGAATGACCATGAAACAACTTCGTTCCTGTTCTGACTGATTTTATTCCTTCACCTTGACGTTTTTTAGTAAACTCTCAGTCCTGAAGACATCAGAAAACACATTCCTCCTTACAGAAAACTTCACTATATCAAACATTATTTGTCTTTAGTTGTTAAATAACGGCTCGTTTTTCCAATCAATCCACCAAATCCCTGTGAAAGAGCAAATTCTTAACCTTCTGACTCAAAACCCTCCATAAACGAGTTAATTCCACACGCCAAATAGCCAAACCTCAACTATCTGGAACAATAAACGGCCCTCGGTGGTGTTTTTTTTTCTCCCCCCCAACGTTAGTTCCTGTGCGCTTTATTTTTGAACATGACACCACAGTACAGGAACAACTGATGCCCACAAAAGCTAAGTTCATGCTAATGTGCGGCTAAACTCTCAGGTCCAGGCATTATTTCACAATCTGCTGTTGTTGGCTGCTTTGTTATTAGTGCATCTGTGGTTCGAAATGCTTGAACACAAAAGCTTTTTCTCATGCACGGGCGTCCTTGGGGAACGTTGTTGTGATCGGCCCGTCGGTGTGATTTCTGCTTAGCATCTGATTTGTGAGGCTGTTTATTTCCTGGGTCTGTTAGCGTTGCTGTGATATTCATAGATTTAAGCAGAATCCTGTTTACACTGTACATCCATTCTGTAGCTCAGGAACTGACAGGAACGTGAACAGACTGTTTCACACCTCGTTTCTCAGGAACGGTTGTGCTTTCAGTGTGTTTGACTGACTGTGAATTAGAAAACGTGAAGACTTGGTACAGCTAGCTAATTATTGAGCGAATGTTTGAAAAAACGCTGGGTTATTTTTACAACGCAGTTGATGGTTTAGCTTGTTGCACAAATTGGGTTGATAATGAGGTGAGAATGCTATTATTATTATTATTATTATGTCAAGATTAATTTTATGGAAATGTCAATTGTGCATGTCGCAAAAGAGCGGTGAACAGAAAAAGAAGTAAAAGAAAATCAGCTTCAGCTGTGAGAAATGTACATTTTTGTTCACATGTAACTTCATTTATAATTTATTTTAACTTTTCAGGATTCTGTTCCTCTGTTGTTTTGTGTGTAATAACTTTCCGAACTTGTATTTTTAGCCTACTGATAAACATATGCCGGGTAACATTACATGAAGAAAAACAATACGCTAGTTTCTTGTCATAAAATCAACAAATTAGTACTTTCATAAGAAAATTATAAAGATTAAAACTCCTTACATGAGTACACACTCACCGGCCACTTTAATTGGAACTTATTGTTGGTTCTAAGATCCCTGTTCTTGGCTGCAGGAGTGGAACCCAGTGTGTTCTTCTGTTGCATGCTGAGATGCTTTTCTGCTCACCACGGTTGTAAAGAGTGATTATATGATTTACTATATCCTTCCTGGCAAAAAAGCTCGAACCAGTCTGGGGTGGGTTTTCCAAAAGCCTTTTAAAATGCATATCACAGGTAAATTCAGGAGCAAGATCAATGTAATTCTCCTATTTTATATTAAACTTTTGTCAAATATCTGTCACGTTTTGCATT
This sequence comes from Neoarius graeffei, assembly GCF_027579695.1. Lineage (NCBI taxonomy): Eukaryota > Metazoa > Chordata > Actinopteri > Siluriformes > Ariidae > Neoarius > Neoarius graeffei. The sequence continues at coordinate 89,619,666 of NC_083578.1, forward strand.
TTGTGCAATTTTTTTCCCCTTGCGCAATACCAGAAAAATTCAGTTGAAATCAAGCCATTTGAGGCGAATTCGTCTCCTCTGAAAAAACTTGGCATTTGGATTTCCCGGCAAACATTGATTTTCATGACGTCGCGTGTGGGACGCCTCCTTCTGAATCCTACGTCAGTGCTGGTTTGTTTATGAGAAAACGGCCTGGTGGTTTTCTGCAAATTTCTTCAACGTTATCGCGTAATTATTAAAATGGTTAACAGATGTATCGTAGGAGGGTGTAGCAACACCAATCTTGATGGGATTAGTACTCATCGTTTCCCAAAAGACCGGACAATGAGAGAGAAATGGGAGCGCTTGGTCTACACAGGCTGTGCACTGAAACCGTGCAAAGCTCGCGCAGCCTGCTGGCGCTTCCGCAGGTGACGTCACGAATCTGGCTCCAGACTCCCTTGGGATTTTTCCAGACGCGCTTTATTTTATTTTTTTCTGCTGTAGACAGATGGCCTTGTGCAAAATTACCCTTCTGGATGAGTGTGTAAAGGGACATACTTTCATATTAAAAAAAAAAACAAAAAAACACAAAATTGGTCCAGAATATGCACTTTAATGCTAAGAGCATCTTAACTAGGAGAGAAAGTGTTCATTGTGATGCTCGCTCTATCATTTAATGATGATCTTTGTGCTACGATGTTTTTGGGAAACACACCCCTGTCTATTTTCTTCTGACCTCTCTTATTAGTGTTACAGGTCAGAATTGTAGATCAGGTGGAATTTTTCAATCTACGTTAAAACTTTTAACCCAGTTCATAATTTGCGATTTATATTAGGGAGACTTACTGTATCTAGGGTTGGGTTTAGGGTTCGGATTTGGGAAGACTTTATATTTTAAACTACTTGATGATGTAATAAGATTAGACTAACTAATTTCTATCTATCTATCTATCTTATCTATCTATCTATCTATCTACACTGCATTCCAAATTATTATGCAAATGACATTTTTCACTGGTTTTCCTAAATAAATAACTAAATGACAAGTCATCATAATTTTCAAGTCATCAACCGTTAGAGTACAAAGCAAATATTTTTGAACGAACCTTCCAATGATAACGGTATTTTTTTAAAAATTGAAAAACTGAAAATGCACTGTTCCAAATTATTATCCAAAGCAGAGTTTCAAAAGATGTTGTTCTTGTAAAGAACTGAAAATGGCCATTTTATGAAATTTGAAGCATTAGCAGGTGATAATTACTGGAATCAAAAACTAGTTCAATCAAAAAATCTTACAGTTCAAGTTGCATTACTGGATGTGTAGCTGATTCAGAGCACACACAGGTTTGTGCAGATAAAGGCACATTAAGAAAGGTTCTTCCAGATAAATACATCAGAACAAGAGAGTAAATGATAAAATACTATTACAAAGCAACAAACAAGTCACTTTTGAAGCTGCTGGTAGCTCTGGAGTCTAAGAAACACCAAGGTGTAGATATGCAGTTATGTATAAACCTTCTATTTGGTCATCCTTAACCAATGCTCACAAGCAGAAACGACTCCAGTAGGCCTAGAAATACATAAAGACTACTTTTCAAACAGTCTTGTTCACTGTTGAGTGTCCTTGCACTGTTGAGTGCCCTGGATGCTCCAGGTGGATGGTTGGTGAATGACCACCATGTCCTAATAAGGCTACTACATCAGCAAAGAGGAGACAGAGTCATGATTTGGGCTGGAATCATGGGGAGACACCTGGATGCCTCCTTTAGGGTACCCAAATGTGTGAAAATGATGTTTGGGAAGTATGTTGAGTTTAAGACTGACTACTGACCACTTTATATCGTCTTCATGTATGGGCATGGCAGTGCACCATCTCATGCTGTTAAGAATACCTATGCACTCATGCATGTGGTTTTCTTGTATTTCTAGGTTGTTTCTGCTTGTGAGCATTAGTTAAGGTGGGCCAAATAGAAGGTTTCTTCATAACATCTTGGTGTTTGTGGGACTCCAGAGCTACCAGCAGCTTCAAATTTGAACTGTTTCACCTTTTTCCTGCTTTGTAATATATTTTAGCATATATTCTCTTAATCGAATGTATTTATCGGACAGAAACCTTTCTTAATGCGCCTTAATCTGCACAATTGTGTGTGCTGTGAATCAGCTACAAATCCAGTAATGGAACTAGAACTGTAAGATGTTTTTGAGTAATTATCACCTGCTGATGCTTCCAGTTTCACAAATGGCCATTTTTAGTTCTTTACAAGAACAAAATCTTTTAAAACTCTGCTTTGCATAATAATTTGGAACAGTGCATTTTCAATTTTTCAATTTTTTAAAAAATACAGTTATCATTGGAAGGTTCGTTCAAAAACATTTGCTTTGTACTCTAACGGTTGATGACTTAAATTATGATGACTTGTTATTTAGTTATTTATTTTGGAAAACCAGTGAAAAATGTCATTTGCATAATAATTTGGAACGCAGTGTATCTATCGTAGTTGTTGTTGTTGGTCTAGTGGTTAAGGTGTTTGAATCTTGGTTAAATATGAAAAAAAGATATCTTTAAAAGATGCTAATTAGTTACTGAAGATAGGAATAGACAGACAAGAAGAAATACCCGGTAGGTGTAGACAGAGGAAGTGGATGGAAGAAAGAAAGACAAAAGAAGTGATGGAAAATCCCTTTTAAGAATCTTAGAGCATCCAAAATTTTACCTAGGTTGGAAATTATGAGCTAGGTTAAAAATTTTAACCCAGGTCCAAAAAAAAAAAATCACCTAGGTTGAATTTTTTTTTTGACTTGCAACATCAACAAGGCGTTTGTTTCCACCCGCAGAACTGTCGCTCGCTCTCTCGCTCACTCACTGTTTTTTGTTTTTCGCACCATTCTGTGTAAATTCTAGAGACTGCTGTGTATGAAAACCCCAGGAGGAGCTCAGCAGTTTCTGAAACACTCAAACCGACACCCATCCTGCCACAGTGAAAGAAAGTCACACAAAAATTGAGATCGCAGTTTTTCCCGTTCTGATGTTTGAACATCGTGAACATTAACTGAAGCTCTTGATTTGTATCTGCGTGATTTGATGCGTCAAGGGATCGGCTGATTCCAGAACTGCGTCAAACAGCAGGTGGGTGTAAAGGTGTTCCTAATAAAGTGACCAGTGAGTGTATTTACACTTAACGTTAAGTTACCTAACTTTGGGTTGCTACGTAACCATTAAAGTGGCATCTAGTTAGTTAAAAAGGAGCTCATGTTTCCCCCTGTAATGTTATCTGGGCTAATTTTAATCCTGCTTTTGATTTTCATTCAAAATGTGTGTACACACACACACACACAATACTGAGTTAACGCAGCAATGTTTAGAGTTTTGAGTACTGAATGCTTTAATATAGCACTCTCTGAACAAAGTTTATTTGTTTAGGTCACTTAAAATGATTTTAAATCCTTCACACTAGCTATCATAGCTAACAGGACTGACGCGCATGCTAACTCCGTCTGTACCCATGCTAAACTTAGCTAGCAGCGACTAGCTTGTCTAATGCACACATCAAAAGTGTGTTCATTTGAAAATCTTCACTTAGCTTAAAATAATCTTTAATAAACAGTCAGAAAGTTCTGTTCATGAATATTCATAACCTGGTGGGGAAAGAAAAAATATAACCGCACGTGTAACAAAGAGTTTCAGAGCGACGATGGAGTTTAAACGCTTTATTAAACGGCGTAATGGCTTAATTAGCAAAAGGTTGTAAATTAGCACAGTGATGTCGCACTTGTTGAAGAGAGAAGCATTTTCCGTGTCGGTGTGAGTGACGTCTCCTTGAAAGCCTGTGCTTTGTAACTGAAGCTGAGCAGGAGGAAACGTGCTGATTCATCATTTAATGCCATAAAACACTGAGCTGAATCGATAGCTCGTGAAATGGGCTGTGATTTTGGTTTCATGTTTTCTTAGGTTTTCACAAACGAATGGCTTTAAAAGATCACGGAGCGGGAACGTGCTTCCTTGAGCTCTTAAACCTGGATCGACGTGTAAATTCCTCGGTACGATTTCTAAATCTCGAATGTTGAAATGTTCAAATATCATCTGAAGTCTTTATTTTTTGTGGTAATACATTTTCGTTATCTTAACCCGGTCCTTCATCACCACAGGAATGTACTTATGGTCATGTGGTGAAGTTCGGATCCAATGTTGGTGTTTGAAATTGAAGTATTTCTGTTTTTTTTTTTTTTTTAAAGGTGTAATATGACCCAGTGTGTTAATCTTGTCGGCTTCTTTTTTGGGCTTCTGTTCTCATCTTGTCACCCCGTCATCTACTCATGGCCTGTCGCCATTCTCTATTTCTCCATCAGCAAGCCGTAGAGTTTTCACATTTGCGCTTATGCGCCGTCAGCGATGAGGTCTGGCATCTCCATTTCTCATGCATTGACATCTCTTCCTTTTCTTCTCGTCTATCTCCCTCCCCCTTCCCTTCGCGTCTTGTCAGTGCTCCGTGGAGGATTCGGTGCTATTTCTAGGCTCCACTCCAGTCAAGTATCTTTAGAGTGCTTCTGAATAAAAGGCAGATGGAGAGATGGAGAAACAGGGAGAAAACGAGAGAGTAAGAGAAAGAGGGAGGGAGGGAGGGAGGGGAGCATCCATTATGTGACGCCCCATTTATCTGAACAGAGTCGGTGATGAGCTCTCAGTGGTGCAAGAAGGTTCACTGTTTTACAATTAGGCAAAAAAAAAAAAACCAGTGTGTGTGTATGAGTATGTATATGAGAGAGAGAGAGAGAGAGAAAGAAAGAAGGAAAGAGAGAGTGAGTTTGTGGTTAATTACACAGTTATTGTTATCCGTGCCCGTGTAATCCATCCATCCCCATCCCCTGCGCCTTTCTCACTCTGAAATCTGAGCGTTTTTCTTTTTTACTTCTTTGTACCACCGCGCACGCGCACACACTCCGTCCTTTCTTTTTTCTCCTCCATTCTTTCAACACATGCATTCGTTCCCAGATCAGCACATCCCCCTCGAGACGGACAAATAAACCTTTTCCTTCCTTCTAACTCGATTGTGTTTCAGAACGGAGCTGTGTCTCATCAGGACATCGGTGTGTAAAATAAATGTGAACTGAAGTCCCAGGACTGTACGTTCAACTCAACAAGCAAAAGCTTTTAACCCGTAATCAGTGCTGGGAAATATTTGATTTCAAACAATGCCTAGTCTTATGTTATTAGCATCCGTGTTAGCGGTGTCTGAGGAGTATCTACAGAGCGTCTTCATAAATAGTTTAAAACGCAGTGCTGGAGGGTTTGTGAAAGTTTTCTGTTAAAACGTGAACGATGACGTTGGAGGTTTTATGTGACTCATCATCGTTCTAGAAGTTGTTAGCTTGTTTTATTTATCCCCCGCTGGCTGAAGGGGGATTACGTCGTGGCGATGTCCGTCCGTCCTGGGAAGGGTGCTGACGTTCTGAAATCAACAATTTTTGGAGGAATTTCACGAAACTTGGGAGGATTCCTTGTTATATATGTCAGTAATACGCATATTCTAATTTCGTTCAACTCAGTCACATTTTACCGGAGTTACAGCCCTTGATTAACAAAATTATAATTTGACAATTTCGTGAGTGTTTTTTCCTTCTGACATCAACTCCTCTCACAGTTTGTGGAGGAATTTCACCAAACTTGGCAAAATTCGTTGTTGTACGTCGGTTTTACGCATATCGTAATTTCATTAAAGGGGTACCAAGTATAATATATACAGTTGCTGATGTGACAAAGTAACGTATTAAGTATTCTATCAAATTTATATACTAGAAAACAACGAAATATCTTGGTAATTGTAAATATAATACTTTATACACTAAACCGCACAAGAGTCGCCATTTTTAAAAGACCGTGACGTCAGCGCTACCCACTGCACTAGCGGAACTCTCCGAAATAGAGGAGATAAGCGTGTAATCATGGCGTCGGGCGCATCAAGTGAAAGCGACAGCTCTGTCGAATCATACGAAGAGATCCCGCAAGACACACTGCAAGCAGGCTATGGCTTAGAAGGGTACCAGTTTGAACCTAGGAGAGGTACTAGGTAGTGGAAGTTCATTATGTCTAACTATTAAAGCTATTTTAAGTTCGTTTCTTAAGACAAGGATTTTTTAAGATGTTACCTTGTTGACAGTTTCGGCGAGAATCTTCCGCCTTCTTCAAAACAGTCACCAGATGTCGAGTGGTGACGTGCCTTATCAGCTGATGTTACGCTACGGAGGCGTGAACGTCCCGCCCAATTTGACAGGTAGTTCACGCCTCCTGCTGTCAGGTCACTCCCCCAGGACACATCTGGTGACTGTTTTGAAGAAGGCGGAAGATTCTCGCCGAAACTGTCAACAAGGTAACATCTTAAAAAATCCTTGTCTTAAGAAACGAACTTAAAATAGCTAGGAGAGGTACTCTCGACTCCGGTGATGAAATAAGAGAAGAAAGCTCGGATGACGGTGAGGATGAGACTGATGCTGACCATGGGCGTGGCGAGCGTGGGGCAGAGCGTCTGCGTGCAGGTGACACGGCGTGGTGCTCGTGTGGAAAATGTAATGTGGAGTTGCTCACGAGTCCAGCAGAATTTATTTGCTGCAATGAGATAGGCGCCACCCGTGGACTTGCGAAATCGTCGCAAGAGGCAGAAACAGGTATTTCACACGTGCTATTCCCAACCTCAATGAGCCAACACAACTGGGCACTTACATACGTCATGAGTGTTACGCAGAGAAAATGAACGTGCATTCTGATTGGATAAAATTAATATCATGGCGGGCTGTTCAAACTGCGGAAATAGTTTGCTCGAGCTACTTTCAAAACACTAACTTTCCAACCTTAGAACAAAAAACTTTTGTAAGTCTTGAATAAGGTTCGTTAATGTGTGTTTTATTGTTATATTTACTCTATATATTGCCCTCTGTTCCCCTTTAAATTTGGTCACATTTTACCGGAGTTACAGCCCTTGATTAACAACCTTGTACTTTGACAATTTCATGAAGGTGTGTTTTTCCTTCTGACATCAACTCCTCTCACAATTTTTGGACACATTTCTCGAAGCTTGGCAAAAGGCCTTGTTATATGACGGTAATATGCAGATTGCGATTTAATTTCATTTGTGAAAATTTTACCAGAGTTTTGACCCTTGATTAAATAAGATTGTGTGATGCAGTTGCACCCTTCTAAATTTAGATTCAACACCATTATCGCGCCATTCCACTGGATCTCAGCTTCACCTAACAGGACTTTTTTTTTGTCGCTCATCCGGCTGACAGGTGATGAGTTTATGCCATCATGTGTTGTCCTTTGTACATTGGGCGTGTCCACATTTCATGAAAATCGCTTCTTCTCTCTCAATTCTTTACCAATTTTTATTCTTTTTGGCAGGAAGGTACACACAAATTTGCATAATTGTAATTAATAATGAAGATATGGAGTAATCAATCAATCCCTAACAAACAGTTTCCACACATCACTCCTTCTCCCTCAATTCTTCACCAATTTTGATTCTTTCTGGCATGAAGGTAGGGGTACCTAGGGTGCATATAACTTCTACCCAGATTTGCTTCATTACAATTATTAATGAAGTTATGGACTAATTAAGCCTTAATGAGCAGTTCAACAAAAAGGTCAATTCCTCACCATTTTGGATTCTTTCTGGTAAATAGGTCGGTATTCCTAGGGTGGATATCACTTCTATATATAGCTTGTATATAGTGTATATAGTTTACAACATTTATTGGCCCACTTTAGATCGTTCCTTCTGGACTAGACGAGGCCGGAGTGAGCTACATTGACGGTCTCGTTTTTTTATCATGAGAGAAAAAACAGTTTAAATCTGGAAGCTGCGCACATTTGCGCAGTCCTGCACACCGCTCGGGCTGCGCAAATGTGCGCAGCTTTCCGATTTAAACTGTTTTTTTCTCACCCTTATACTTCCTGTTTCATGGACTGTAACAGATTTGCTTATTTAGTAATTTTAATACAGAATTTACTTTGAAATTATAATCAATCAGACACTCCCAACGCCCCCCTAAAAAAACCCCCGGATCTGCGCGATTCAGGCGGCATCCGCCAAAAGGCGCACTGTTTGCATCCCAAACACAAATCAAATCATACAGAATAGACCTAAAATGTTTTTCAAAAATGACCCTTGCGTGAGTGAAGTGACAAGTTTCAAATAGAAACGTGACAAACGAGCGATATTAAGTGTACATTACAATGTAAACGTACACTCAGTGGTTCCAGTTAGGCATTCTCCACAGATTGTTCACATGATGTTTTGGTTTCCAAAAACAAACTTAAACACAATTGATTGTTTATTTAAACAACTTGCCACTTATAAAATGATCGGAGCAGACTTTGCTGTGTTTGGAAGGCTGATAATCCTTGCAGTTGATTCTTGCAAGCCATAGATTTCTCCTTTGTATGCTGAGTTTGTTTGCTCGCCTTCGTGCTCCCGTACAGTGGGAATTCCATAAAAGCTCCGCTTGACTTCATCATCTGACCTATTACGACAGCCATGAATACAACAGGTGTGCACCATTGCTAGCTTTAAATAGCCTGCTTGGGTTCTTTTGAAGACTTTGTACTCACGCATTACAATGTGTGCTCAGTGACCCGTACGGTAAGCTTGACCCGCAAGATGGCCGCCACTAGGGAATCCCCGACTCTGTGACGTCATGTGAAAACTATCTATACTATGGCGTGAATCAGTCGAGTTGGCAAGTCTGCAGTAATGCTAATTAATGCAAGTTTCAAATGAGCAGTGTTTTGTTCGGACTCAACCTATAAACCAGATCTCTGTACCATTTTAAACAGATTTTCAAACTCTTTCTATTTGTACTGTTTTTTTGTTTTTTTTTAGTATTTAACCATGTTGAAAATTTTGCTCACATGCCTACTTGTATGGCCAGCGCTCCACATTTAAAAATGTGTAACATAACATGAGCTAACTTGATATAGAATGTGTTTGAAGACACCACTCACACATTTATTTATTTATTTATTTATTTATTTTAAATGTTGCATGTCCCCCATCTTTTGCCACTTGGGGGGGTTCTCATCTCATCTCATTATCTGTAGCCGCTTTATCCTGTTCTACAGGGTCGCAGGCAAGCTGGAGCCTATCCCAGCTGACTACGGGTGAAAGGCGGGGTACACCCTGGACAAGTCGCCAGGTCATCACAGGGCTGACACATAGACACAGACAACCATTCACACTCACATTCACACCTACGCTCAATTTAGAGTCACCAGTTAACCTAACCTGCATGTCTTTGGACTGTGGGGGAAACCGGAGCACCCGGAGGAAACCCACGCGGACACGGGGAGAACATGCAAACTCTGCACAGAAAGGCCCTCGCCGGCCACGGGGCTCGAACCCGGACCTTCTTGCTGTGAGGCGACAGCGCTAACCACTATACCACCGTGCCGCCGGTCCTGACATTGCTAGCTAAATATTGTATGAATTGAATCGTTTTTGCGCGAACGAGAGGAGAGCGAAGCAGATGGAGAACCAACAGCTTGAACAGGGGATGTTTCTGCATGGTTCTAGTGCCTAAACCTCTTCTGTTTTTGAGCAGGTACTCTTTCCACGTGGTCTTAGTGCCTGCACGCCTGTTTTTTTTTTTTTTGCTGGAGGTACGTTTTTCAGTGGGTGATAAGTTCATATATTGAAATTTTAGTCACATAGAATTTATCATAATTTTATAATATGTCTGAGGAAAACGTTGATATTCCCAACGGCCTCATCTTATCATGCTACACTATGTTAGCTTGCTAAATTGTTAACATTAGCTTTAACGAGAAGTCTTTTGGTGTCCATGTTGCCGTTGCCTAGCAGCAGTGTTTTCAAAATGGCGCCACTTGAATGCCAAGTACTTTATCTGCACGACTTCCCATGTCGTAATCACAAGCTCCACTTGAAGGCAGCATAGAGTTATAACTGTCGCCATGGTTACGATCCAGCTTGTGATTACAATACCAGGATGACTGAAGTCAGAACTGCGAGTACGTTTTTAAAACTGAAAAATATTCTGTCAACTCGTCCAAAACTGATGTTTCTTTTTCCCTGTAACCATGGTGATGACATTCACACTGTTTCGTTACCACAGTCACGGTTGATCCACCATCCTGAACGAATCACGTGCCAAAACAGAGCATCACACTAGCTGATGTGACTCTCAAGCAGCATCCTAGAAGAAAGCAAGTGTTTACTCACCGAACAAGGACGTCCAGACGCACTGAGATTGTCCTCACACACTGACACGCATTTACATTAACCTGTCCATATGTAGACAAGCGGAAACTAGGCAACAAAAGCTGACAAATCAGGGACCCGCCCCGAAATGGAGGCTAAGCCAGTGTCAAACTTCACTTTCACCTTGGGTTGACACATGGCTGTATGAGAGAATGAGGAAGTGGAGTCTTTCAGAACAAAGTGTTAAGTGAGGTACAGAGAATTACGGACAAAGAGGATTACAGAGGATTATGGACAAAGAACACATTGTGTTGATCAGCTGTTCAGTCAGGCTCATCACTTATTTTTGGGAGTGTCCAGATTGGAGAAGGGACGCGCGCAGACGCACGCACACATGTATTGCAGAGGCTTGAGGACAATTCTAACATTTACTGAACACTCAGGAATGACGAGAATGCAAGATTCAGGAGGGAAAGACTGATTTAAGGATAACTCTTCCTGTCCACTCGTGCGTTTCTTTTCCACTACACCATCCTCACGCATTTGTGACTACAAATGACTGAATGTGACTTAATTCATGTTGTTTTGTTTCACGATTCATTTTGTATTAAGAAGGAAACTTGATTTACTGAATAGAGATTTGATTTAGAAGGAGAAGAACCCTTTATTTGTCACATGCACACTTAAAGCACAGTGAAATTCATCCTCCGCATTTAACCCATCTGAAGCAGTGAACACACGCGCGCACACACCCAGAGCAGTGGGCAGCCACACCAGAGCGCCCGGGGAGCAGTCAGGGGTTCGGTACCTTGCTCAAGGGCACTTCAGCCCAAGGCCTCCCCACATCAACCTAACTGCATGTCTTTGGACTGTGGGGGAAACCGGAGCACCCGGAGGAAACCCACGCTGACACGGGGAGAACATGCAAACTCCACACAGAAAGGCCCTCACCGGCCACTGGGTTCGAACCCGGAACCTTCTTGCTGTGAGGCAACCGTGCTAACCACTACACCACCGTGCCGCCCTCTTGATTTAGATTCAAAGTAACAATTCGATTCACAGAAACAAAACACATTTATGGAGGGTCAAAGTGCTAAATTTCACCCTCCACATGCTTTGCTTCAACACTAAAATCTGGCGTTTCTAAAGTACGATTTGGTTTGAATCGCTAAATCGAATCTCAGTAGAGTGAATCAAGTTTCCTTCTTAATACTTTTGAATCAAAACGGAAGCCAATGAATCGTGAATCAAAGAGTCGACTCACAGTGAGCAGAAAGATTCACACCCCTCCAGTAAACGTGCTCTGTGTTTGTGTTGCAGATTGGCAGATCGCTACGTTGGCGCTATTGCACGGAGGAGCCTTCCTCATCCTCATCTCCTTCATGGTGGCCCTGGTCTCCGTGTGCACATGCAGCAGGAGGCGTTTCTACAGACCCGTCGCCGTCATGCTGTTCGCTGCAGGTGACTGATGCACTCATGGCGCACACTGGTTTCTGGCCAGCAGGGGACGCTCTTTATGCATTGAGATAGCCACATTGGAATAGTACCGAACGTTGGTTAATGTAACTACTGCAAATCCTCAGATTAATGAAACTCGTGCCCTCATCTCGTCTTGCTAAGACTCATTATGGAGTTATGTCTATGGAGATATATTTCTTAATTAAAGTGTTAGTATGAGGATATAAGCTTTAATCCCATTCCCATCATAACTGCATGAAGATAGTATTTGAAACTTTTTTTATGGTTCTGTTCAGAACAGAGATTGAACTGCGCCTGCTTAAACAGATCCTGCACACGATTTATTTTGATGAACAGAAAATCAACCAATGACGTGAGCAGAAATCATGTGATTTCTTGAGCATGAGTGTTTAGAAAATGTTCAGTGCCCAATCCAGTCACGTTAAATCATCAGCGAGTCTGGATCATAGACTAAAAATAATGGACAAAGCCTCTGTGACGTCACTCATAGGATTTCTAAAGAGCGGGTTTGAAGCTCAAATAAAGAGGCTATGGGCATCGCCATCTTGGCAGCGCCTGACTCCACCTGACTCCCAGCTTGTCTATAAATGGAGAAAGGGGCAGGGATAGTGAAGTCTGGCAGTTGGAATAGTACAGGTGGAACACCTCGAAGTTAACAAGCTAGCCATGCAAGCTAACCAACAAGCTACTGGCTAAGCTAAAAGAAGCCGCTGCATAAGATAGACCTTAAACTCAATGACCGGTTAACCCCCCCAAAAAAAAACCCCGGGCGTGTAACCATAATTGTTAATACAGTCCGCTCTCTGGCCAGTAAGATGGACGAACTGCTGCTCCTCAACACAATCAACACAGATTTTAACAGATCTGCTGCCTTGTGCTTCACTGAAACCTGGCTCAGTGAGCACATCCCAGACTCTTCTCTCCACCTGCCTGGATTTCACCTGCACCGAGCAGACCGCGAAACGGAGCTCACGGGGAAAACGAGGGGAGGTGGAGTCTGCTTTTATATTAACGAAGGTTGGTGTACTGATGTCACAGTTCTAAATAAATCATGCAGTCCTCATCTGGAGTCATTATTCATAAACTGCAAACCGTTTTATGCTCCATGAGAGTTTTCCTCGTTTATTCTGGTTGAGTTCACATCCCCCCTCAGGCGTGTATTAATGAGGCGTTACAACACCTGGCTGACCAGATAAACAATGTGGAGAAAAACCACCCGGACTCTTTGCTCATTGTTTTGGGGGACTTTAACAGAGCAAACCTCAGCCATGAACTGCCAAAATATAAACAGCACATTAAGTGTCCCACCAGGGACACTAACACTCTGGACCATTGTTACACTGTTTTAAAGGACTCATACCACTCTGCCCCTCCTAGAACTGCCACCTTATTGTGGTGGAGGGGTTTGTGTGCTTGAATGATCCTAGGAGCTATGTTGTCGGGGGCATTATGCCCCTGTCAGGGTTTCCCAAGGCAGACAGGTCCTAGGTGACAGGCCAGACCAAGAGCAGTTCACCAAAACCCCTATGGAAAAACAATTAAGGACCGTGACGTAGCCCGGTATGGCGCAGCCGGGGCCCCACCCTGGAGCCAGGCCCGGGGTTGGGGGTCGTTTCCGAGCGCTTGGTGGCCGGGCCTTTGCCCATGGGGCCCGGCCGGGCTCAGCCCGAAGAGGTGACGTGGGCCCGACCTCCTGTGGGTTCACCACCCACAGAGGTAGCAGTAGGGGACTGGTGCAGTGTGGATTGGGTGGCAGTCGAAGGCAGGGGCCTCGACGACCAGATCCCCGGACACAGCGGCTAGCTGTTGGGACATGGAATGTCACTTCGCTGGGGGGGAAAGAGCCTGAGCTTGTGCGGGAGGTTGAGAGGTACCGGCTAGAGATAGTCGGGCTCACCTCCACGCACAGCTTGGGCTCTGGAACCCAGCTCCTCGAGAGGGGCTGGACTCTCCACTTCTCTGGAGTCGCCCATGGTGAGCGGCGGCGGGGTGGTGTGGGCTTGCTTATAGCTCCCCAGCTCAGCCACCATGTGTTGGAGTTCACCCCAGTGAACGAGAGGGTCGCCTCTCTGCGCCTTCGGATTGAGGAGAGGGCTCTTACTGTTATTTGTGCCTACGGGCCGAATGGCAGTATAGAGTATCCGGCCTTCTTGGAGTCCCTGGGAGAGGTACTGAGGGGTCCTCAGACTGGGGATTCCATTGTTCTACTGGGGGACTTCAATGCTCACGTGGGCGACGACAGTGACACCTGGAGGGGTGTGGTTGGGAGGAACGGCCTCCCCGATCTGAACCCGAGTGGTGTTTTGTTATTGGACTTCTGTGCTAGTCACGGTTTGTCCATAACGAACACCATGTTCGAGCATAGGGGTGTCCATAAGTGCACGTGGCACCAGGACACCTTAGGTCGGAGGTCGATGCTGTCAACTGATCACCACCTGGTGGTGAGTTGGATCCGCTGGTGGAGGAGGAAGCTGGACAGACCTGGCAGGCCCAAACGTATGGTGAGGGTCTGCTGGGAACGTCTGGCTGAACACTCTGTTGGGGAGGTCTTTAACTCCCACCTCCGGGAGAGCTTTTCCCAGCTTCCGAGGGAGGCGGGGGACATTGAGTCTGAGTGGACCATGTTCTCTACCTCCATTGTGGACGCAGCTGTTCGGAGCTGTGGCCACAAGGTCTCCGGTGCCTGTCGTGGCGGCAATCCCCGAACCCGGTGGTGGATACCAAAAGTAAGGGATGCCGTCAAGCTGAAGAAGGAGTCCTATCGGGCCATGTTGACCTCCGGGACTCCTGAGGCAGCTGACGGGTTTCGGCAGGCCAGGCGTGCTGCAGCTTGGGCAGTTGCGGAGGCAAAAACTCGGAACTGGGAGGAGTTTGGGGAGGCCATGGAGAAGGACTATCGGTCGGCCTCGAAGAAATTCTGGCAAACCATCCGGCGCCTCAGGAGGGGGAAGCAGTACTCTGCCAACACTGTTTACAGTGCGGGTGGGGAGCTGTTGACCTCGACTGGGGACATTGTCGGGCGGTGGAAGGAATACTTTGAGGATCTCCTCAATCCCACCGTCATGTCTTCCATTGAGGAGACTGAGGCTGATGACTCAGAGGTGGACTCGTCCATTACCCAAGCCGAAGTCACTGAGGTGGTTTGCAAGCTCCTCGGTGGCAAGGCACTGGGGGTGGATGAGATCCGCCCTGAGTATCTCAAGTCTCTGGATGTTGTGGGGCTGTCTTGGTTGACACGCCTCTGCAACATCGCATGGCGGTCGGGGACAGTGCCTCTGGAGTGGCAGACTGGGGTGGTGGTCCCTCTTTTTAAGAAAGGGGACCAGAGAGTGTGCTCCAATTATAGGGGAATCACACTTCTCAGCCTCCCAGGGAAGGTTTACTCCAGGGTACTGGAGAGGAGAATTCGACCAATAGTCGAACCTCGGATCCAGGAGGAACAATGCGGTTTTCGTCCTGGTCGCGGAACACTGGACCAGCTCTATACTCTTCATAGGGTGCTCGAGGGTTCATGGGAGTTTGCCCAACCAGTCCACATGTGCTTTGTGGATCTGGAGAAGGCATTCGACCGTGTCCCCCATGGTATTCTGTGGGGGGTGCTTCGGGAGTATGGGGTTCGGGGCTCTTTGCTAAGGGCTATCCGGTCCCTGTACGAAGAGCAACCAGCAAGAGTCTGGTTCGCATTGCCGGCAGTAAGTCAGACCTGTTCCCAGTGCATGTTGGACTCCGGCAGGGCTGCCCTTTGTCACCGGTTCTGTTCATGATTTTTATGGACAGAATTTCTAGGTGCAGCCAGGGGCCGGAAGGAATCCTGTTTGGGAACCACAGGATTTCATTTCTGCTTTTTGCGGATGATGTTGTCCTGTTGGCTTCTTCAAACCAGGACCTTCAGCATGCACTGGGGTGGTTTGCAGTCGAGTGTGAAGCGACTGGGATGAGAATCAGCACCTCTAAGTCCGAGGCCATGGTTCTCGACCGGAAAAGGGTGGCTTGCCCTCTCTGGGTTGGTGGAGAAGTCCTGCCTCAAGTGGAGGAGTTTAAGTATCTCGGGATCTTGTTCACGAGTGAGGGAAGGATGGAGTGTGAGATCGACAGGCGGATCGGTGCAGCCTCTGCAGTGATGCGGTCGCTTTACCGGTCCGTCGTGGTGAAGGAGCTGAGCCAAAAGGCGAAGCTCTCAATTTACCGGTCGATCTACGTTCCGACTCTCACCTATGGACATGAGCTTTGGGTAATGACCGAAAGAACAAGATCGTGGATACAAGCGGCCGAAATGAGTTTCCTTCGCAGGGTGGCTGGGCGCTCCCTTAGGGTGAGAAGCACAGTCACTCGGGAGGAGCTCGGAGTAGAGCCGCTACTCCTCCACATCGAGAGGAATCAGCTGAGGTGGCTTGGGCATCTTTTTCGGATGCCTCCTGGACGCCTCCCTGGGGAGGTGTTCCAGGCATGTTCCCCCGGGAGGAGGCCCCTGGGAAGACCCAGGACACGCTGGAGGGACTATGTCTCTCGGCTGGCCTGGGAACGCCTTGGCGTTCTTCCCGAGGAGCTGGCAGAGGTGTCTGGGGAAAGGGAAGTTTGGGCTTCCATGCTTAGACTGCTGCCTCCGCGACCCGGTCCCGGATAAAGCGGATGAAGACGAGACATACCACTCTGTCCCCCGTGCAGCCTTGGGACTATCCGATCACTGCATTGTTCATCTTATCCCGTCCTACAGGCAGAAGCTGAAATCTGCTAAGCCTGTAGTCAAGACGGTGAGGAGATGGTCTGATGAGGCCAAAGCGGAACTACAAGCCTGCTTTGACTGCACTGATTGGAGTGTTTTTGAGGCTGCAGCTTCAGACCTTCATGAACTGACTGATACTGTGACATCTTACATCAGTTTTTGTGAGGATGTGTGTGCGCCCACCAAGACCTTCTGCACATACAATAACAAACCCTGGTTCACCGCAAAACTCCGACAGCTTCGCCAGGCCAAGGAGGAGGCCTACAGAAGTGGGGACAGAGTCCTGTACAAACAGGCCAGAAACACACTGACGAAAGAGGTGAACTCAGCTAAGAGGAGCCACGCTGAAAGGATTAAAAACAGCCTTTCAGCCAACGATCCGGCATCAGTGTGGACAGGCCTGAAGAATATCACTAATGGGGCTTTTCCACTACCAACGCGGCTGAGTTGGGCTGAGCCGTGCGGTGCTGAGTTGGGCTGAGTCGAGCTGAGTGGGGCTGCATTTCGACTACAACCGCACTGAACCGTGCTGGCTGGAAGTGGGTGGACACATTGGGTGGAGTTAGCGAAAGTGGGTGGACGTCACGTGATGTCGTTAGGCGGCGCAAACAGTGACATCAGTGACCTTTTAAGCGGTAGTCTCACGACCCGGATAGTAAACAATAAACATGGAGCACATGGAGTTGTTAGTGTTGCTGGTCTTGGTGCTGTGGTTTGTTGTCACCGACAACACCAACAGATACTGGCAAGAGCATATAGATGAGGCGAGGTGCATAAGGCTTCAGAAAGAGAGGGAACTTCTTCAATTCCTTCTCAATGAAGACGACGAGGACACAGACGATACGGATGACACAGACGATGGAACAGTTTCTGACACGGAGTTCGAGCTCGCTAGCAAGAGATGACGTGTAATGGTAAGCTTGTTTGTAATTCTTCTTCTTCCGGGTTTACGGTGTTTACAGATCCCAGCGTGCTCGCGGGGCATGTGTGGGCATGTGAGGACACTCCTCCTCACCAATCAGTGCACAGGGGAGTGTCTCCTCATGCCCCTAGCCCCACTCGGCTCAGTTGGGCTCACTTCAGCCCCACTCCAAAACCGTGCGAGTTTTGGGTGTTGAGTAAGGCTGAAGTGAGCTCAGTCTTGCTGCTCTGAGGTAGTCGAAACGTGAGCCGTGTTGGGCTGAAGTGAGCTGAAGTGAGCTGAAAAAGGGTAGTGGAAAAGGCCCATAACTACAGGAGACCATCCCCTACACTGCAATGAACCATCAACTGGCTGACGAGTTGAATGTGTTCTACTCCAGATTTGACAAATTCACACCTCTCCCCCCCTCAGACATTAAAGACCCATTCACACCCCCTGCTATTCTGCCTCCTCTCGCTTCTGACCCCACACCAGCACTCAAGATCTGTGAAGAGGATGTTTGTCAGCTTTTTCGCAGACAGAAGATCAGGAAGGCATCTGGCCCAGATGGTGTGTCACCCTCCTGTCTGAAGGTCTATGCTGATCAGCTGGCTCCCATCTTCACCCAGATCTTTAATAGATCCCTGGAGCTGTGTGAAGTCCCCTCATGCTTCAAACGCTCCACAATAATCCCGGTTCCCAAGAAAACCACCATCACAGGACTGAATGACTACAGGCCTGTAGCTCTCACATCTGTAGTCATGAAGTCCTTTGAGAGACTGGTGTTGTCACACCTGAAGGTCATCACAGACCCCCTGCTGGACCCCCTGCAGTTTGCCTACCGGGCAAACAGGTCAGCGGATGATGCAATCAATATGGGACTGCACTACATCCTGCAACACCTTGACTCTGCAGGGATGTACGCCAGGATTCTGTTCGTGGACTTCAGTTCGGCATTCAACACCATTGTTCCAGACATCCTCCACACCCAGCTCACTGTGCCCTCCTCCACCACCTGTCAGTGGATTACAAACTTCCTGACTGACAGGAAGCAACAGGTGAGGATGGGGAGCATCATATCCAGCACTCGGACTGTCAGCACTGGCACCCCCCAAGGGTGTGTGCTCTCCCCACTGCTCTTCTCCCTTTGTACCAAACGGCTGCACCTCAAGAGACCCGTCTGTTAAACTCCTGAAACTTGCAGATGATACAATGGTCATCGGCCTCATCCGGGACATTGATGAGTCTGCATACAGACGGGAGGTTGAACGGCTGGTCTGGTGGTGCGGTCAGAACAATCTGGAGCTGAACACGCTCAAAACTGTGGAGATGACAGTGGACTTTAGGAGGAGCCCCCCCCCCACTCTGCTGCCCATCACCATCACTGTGACTGCCGTTGAAAGCTTCAGGTTTCTGGTTCCACAATCTCTCAGGACTTGAAGTGGGAGACAAACACAGTCACTATCATCAAAAAGGCTCAGCAGAGGTTGTACTTTCTGTGCCAGCTCAGGAAGCTCAACCTGCCTAAGGAGCTGCTGACACAATTCTACTCTGCCATCATTCAGTCTGTTCTTTGCTCTTCCATCACTGTTTGGTTTGGATCGGTCACCAAACAGGACAAGAACAGACTGCAACGGATAATAAGGTCTGCAGAGAAAAATTATTGGTGTCAACCTGCCCTCCATCCAAGACCTATACTTGTCCAGAGTCAGGAAACGGGCAGGTAACATCTCTGCGGACCCATCACACCCTGGTCACAATCTGTTTAATCTTCTCCTCTCAGGGAGGCGATATAGATCACTGTATGCAAAAACAACCAGACACAAGAACAGTTTCTTCCCTCAGGCTGTCTGTGATGAACGGCTAAAATCCACATTCATATATCAGTAATATCACTTGCAAAATATCTGCACACTCATACTGTCATTCTGTGCTCACTGTTACTTGTATTTATACTTATTTAAATTTACTATTCATCTTTGCACTATGCACCATATTGCACCAAAAGGGAAATCCTTTCTGTGATGAACAGCTAAAATCCTGATTCATATATCAGTAATATCACTTGTAAAATATCTGAACACTTATACCGTCATTCTGTGCACACTGTATACTTTATATTTATTTAAAGGGCTAATGACACGTTTTTGACATCTTTGGCGATGTTTTATAACATAAAAAGTAATTCCCGATGATCCATATATTAATTCACGAAGGCGCCTATTTTACAAGTTATGATAAAAAAAAAACGCGGCTATTTGGGCAAATTTGACGGGGCTGCAGCACCCAGGAGACGAAAGAGGAGGAGGGGCTATATGACGTCAGCGAAAGAATCTTCCTCCTAACTTACCAGTTTGTTGTTGATGCGGCAGGTGTTCACTTTATCATTATTAGTATTATACATTATTATTTTTATATATATATATATATATATATATATATATATACCTTCGCGTTGTGTTGCCGGCTTTTGCTCCAAAACCCACAAGGATGGGGTAAGTTTATTCAAGTTTCCCAGAGATCCCGAGCTGCATGCGAAGTGGGTGAAGCAAGTCAGGCACACTCGTGACAAGTGGGAGCCCTCACCAACATCCGTCCTGTGCTCTGAACACTTCGATTTGGATTGTTTTGACACCCTTCCCAGCTTAAAAGAATCTCTTGGGTGTGCAGTTCAGCACAAACGTGTGCTGCTACCATCAGCAGTGCCTACAGTATTCTGGAGGGGGTCTATTAGTAGCTATGCCGGATCCAGCAGTCGCCTGGGACAAGGCGACTCCTCCAAAGACAGTCCAACTGTCAGAACATGTGTTGAGAAACGACATAAGATAAAGGTACATAGAGCTATAGAGTGCTCCGACATGATGCTAAAAATAGTAACCATGCGGTCTGCGCGGCCATCTTGGAAGTGACTCGCTCCAGAGCGCTCATAGAGTACACATCATAGAGTACACATTCATGATAATCATAAATGTAATCATAAAGTCGGCGTGATATCAGTCATGTATTTGCTTGTGAAAGCTTG
The DNA here is from genome assembly GCF_027579695.1 of Neoarius graeffei. Lineage (NCBI taxonomy): Eukaryota > Metazoa > Chordata > Actinopteri > Siluriformes > Ariidae > Neoarius > Neoarius graeffei. Next base: position 89,639,981 of record NC_083578.1, read on the forward strand.
CACTGTCTTCGATGGTGTTGGATGGTTTGTTTACGTCTTCTTAGTGCTAATACAAAAAAAACTGATCTATGGGTATGGGCATCATATCACCTAGTCTTCCTCCTCACTTGCTGGTTTGTTGATGTGACAGATTTGTAGTAGCAGTTGTAGTATTTTGCCTTTGCATTGTGGTCTCTTAGGGCGGCACGGTGGTGTAGTGGTTAGCGCTGTTGCCTCACAGCAAGAAGGTCCTGGTTTTGAGCCCCGGGGCCGGCGAGGTCCTTTCTGTGCGGAGTTTGCATGTTCTCCCCGTGTCCGCGTGGGTTTCCTCCGGGTGCTCCGGTTTCCCCCACAGTCCAAAGACATGCAGGTTAGGTTAACTGGTGACTCTAAATTGAGCGTAGGTGTGAATGTGAGTGTGAATGGTTGTCTGTGTCTATGTGTCAGCCCTGTGATGACCTGGCGACTTGTCCAGGGTGTACCCCGCCTTTCGCCCGTAGTCAGCTGGGATAGGCTCCAGCTCGCCTGCGACCCTGTAGAAGGATAAAGCGGCTACAGATAATGAGATGAGAATGAGATTGTGGTCTCTTATTGCCAAGTTGAAAGAATTTGTTTCTCAAAGCAAACACTGAGGGAAAGCTAACTTAGCCAGACAAGTAGGCTACAGATTGTCATTTGCTTACGCTGATGTAGGTTATCAAATATTTTGCTTCATTCAAGGATAAAACTAAGAAGCCATAAATTAGAAGACGTGCCTGCCAATATTATCCTAAATGTATCACGGATCAGGCATAGTCGTAAGCTTATGTTAGCCGTTTGCATGCTCCATTAGGAACTATGTATTCAGTGTAGCATACGGCTTACATGATATAAGCAGTGTTTACACATGCAAGACAACAATACACAATATTAAAATATTGATTCCGTAACATTTTGAACAAATACGGGTTGACCTACCAAGCCTTGTTATCCAACCTTGTGGTGTTCAATGCTGGGCTGTCTGCCTGTCCGCTGTCCATCTCTGAGTCGGAATCGGAGTCGCTCTCAGATTGCACAGTAACAGGTTCAAACCTGTACAGTTGGATGCACCCGTGTTCGTCATCGCTTGATTCTTCCGATCTATCCCACTCACAACATAATTCTAGACTCCCAGAAGAGGAAGAGCTAGAGAGTTCACCGGCGTTTTCATGCGCCATTTCCATTGAGTAGAACAGCCAGAGAACCGCAGCGTGTTCTTCCGCTGACGTCACAACATGGCCGCAAGCCACGGACCCAGTTTTCTTGCGCTGTGCAATTAAAAGTTGGATATTCGCGTAACAACAGCTTCTTTTCACGTAATTATAACAGAAATCTAACATGTTTGCCATGTTGTATAGTTTATTTAAGAAATTGCATAGAGTCATGTTCGTGTCATCAGCCCTTTAACTATTCCATACTCGACTTACCTGGATTACTTTGCACTATGCAACTATTTTTGTTGTTTTTGTGTATACGCTTTTTTTTTAATCTGTTTTGTACTATGAGAGCTAAGTGAACCGGAGTCAAATTCCTCGTGTGTCCACATACCTGGCAATTAAAGTGTTTCTGATTCTGAAGTGTTTCTGATTCTGATTAAAGTAACTTACAGGTGTAGTGGTGTTTAAAAGTTGTGTTTTCTCTTTGATAGAAAAATTCTTAGACAAAAATAGACAAGGCTCCATAAATTATTTATTTTCTGAGGTAAGTTCTGATGTAATGCCAGCTAGCAGCTAACAATATGACAAACCCAGCTGTCACTGAAATCAGACCCACCCCAATTATGCATAAATGTAATATACTCAATACTCAATATAATTTAAACTATTGAATTGTATAAAAATTCACCCCCATACAGTTGTCACGAAGGGGGAAACTAGCTACAGAGACCGAAATCGTGTTCTTGTACCAGGCTGTAAACATGTTTGTTTTTGCTGTAAAGTTGGACATTTTAACAGGGAGGTCTATGGGAACTGACTCACTTTTGTAGCCTGCCTCAAGTGGCCATTCGAGGAACTGCAGATTTTAGCACTTCCACACTGGCTTCGTTTTTCAGGAGCGGAGGATGCCGCTTGGTCTGGATATTAGCCGTTTGGCTAAATATGACACATTACTGATGATTTTGTTCCAAACAAAAGCAAATAAGTAGCTAAATAAAAATAAGAAAGCTAATAAATATCAATCCGCTTCCTCCAGGCCAAACAGGAGCACGTGGTTATCTGGAATAACTCAATCTGGCTAAACTAATCCAGCTCGAAGGTGAATCATCCTGTTTAGAGCGATCACATTGAGTAAATCTGGTTTACATCGTTTATTTATCTTGGATTTGTTAAGCAGTGTACGAAGAACCCCACTGCAAAATTAAAAAGGCGAAACGTCAGACTGTATCCCGAGCGATCACTTACATCTGGAGAAAAAGCAGGAATTATGTAAATGTGGTCTTTGGCTGAACCCTTTCTTTAGTAGTATGCACATCTACTCACGTCTGCTTCCTACTCAGATCCGTCGTCATTCGTCTCTCCGCGTACGCCGCAAACGAGGGTGCATGTATTAACGGAGCGGAACGGCTTACTGGGACGTGTCCTCGGGGCAAGCGAAAGTGGAAACAGGAAGTTTGTCACAGCATCGTACCCCGGCACACAGCTGTTTCACTAATTAGTCTTTCTTCGTTTCGAATTAATCACGCAGACATACACTTAAAGACTTCTTTTAAGTGGATTTTTTGATGTTCTTTGAAGTCACTCTGCTTTGTTGAGGAACTCATCACAAATTGTGATTAGCTCTGAGGATTGAAAAAAATCCCTCTCTCTTAATTCTCAACCTACTTTTTCCTCCTCTTTCATGACTCAGTGCAGCTCCTCAAACTTTTGCTTGAACGTCTCATAATCTGTCAAATTCTTTGTATTTGTTGATTTTTTTTTCCTTTCTTAAAATTGTAACATAGCCAGTTCAAGACTGTGAGTCTTCCCTTTGTCTGTCTGTACTATTTTTTTTTTTTAATTTACTTCTTTCCTTCCTCCAAGCTTTAGAATTCATAATATTTCTATATGTATTTAATGACAGGTCGTATATGATGGATAAGGTGAAACCGCCATGGTTATAAGTATTTCTCCCATTTTCGTGCATCAGACAGGAAGAGGAATGGAAAGAATGCAAGTTGGGCATGGGGGAAATGAAGAAATGTCAGACCACGTGTGTGATAGAATTGAACTGAGGAATCCCTGAGGAACCTGCCTAATCTCAGAGCAAACATTTTTTGCCTCCGCCTCTAATTTCCACTCTGCATCACGCATTTACGTAGAAAATTAAAGAAAGCACAACTTTTATTCATCACACACTTGTGAAATTTCCTCTCTGCATTTAACCCATCTGAAGCAGTGAACACACACACACACGTACCCAGAGCAATGGGCAGCCATGCTAACCGCGCCCGGAGAGCAGTTGGGAGTAAAGGCCTCTGCATGCTCTTGCAACAAGGCTTTCACAGATAGCTTTTCGCAGACAGTTGTAATTTATCATTGAGCGGGGAGTAATGGGCGTGCACGATGTTATTCACCGCCACAATGCAAGGGGGCGCGAAGTCGCTAGGAGTAGTTGGTGGGTGTGGTTAGTGGCGTGTTTATCCTCCGGTTACTTATAATGACTAGAACTGGAGTCGTATAGATGTACGTACTTCCTCACTTCCTCGATCAACCGCTCTTCGTGCTGCTCCATCTTCGCTCGTGTTTTTAAAAATGGCGGTCGTGAAAACAAACCAAACCGGGAAAGTAGGGAAGCGGAAGTGCGTGTACAGCGGATGTAGAGTGGACCAATCAGAGCCCTCGTCTGCGACGCTGTCTGCAGTGGTCACAATTTTTGGGAGGTGCACGCAGAGCGTCTGCGAAGGTGGGGGGGCTTCGCAGACGCCATCTGCGAGGACTGGGTTGTCAGCATAAATTGGCCTTTAGGGGCCTCGTTCAAGGGCACCTCAGCCCAAGGCCGTCCCATATTAACCTAACCGCGTGTCTTAATTAACCCTCGCAACCTGTCACTTACTCATGTGAACATAGAGTTGGAGTTGTAGCATTCCTATCTTTAGCTTTAAGACATGAAGCTACTTTTAGCTTCATAAGCTATGATACAGGTCGCTAGGCAACCGACATGGTAGCAGTTCACTGCCTGATGCAACTAGAAGCTAGATAGTGTTAGTGTTCACTACCACAAGGTTATTTTTAGCTAGCTACAAATGTGTTGACCATTTGTTTGTTTGTTTTTTTCCCCCCTTTCTCCCTGCAGTTGTCCTACAGGCCTGTAGCTTGGTTCTGTTCCCCATCAAGTTCATCGAGACGATCAGCTTGCGAATGTACCATGAGTTCAACTGGGGTTACGGATTGGCTTGGGGCGCCACCATCTTCTCATTCGGGGGAGCCATCCTGTACTGCCTGAACCCCAAGAACTACGACGACTACTACTGACCCTGCTGCACGACTCCACCCCCACCACCCTTACCCCTCCCCCACTGACACCCCATCACCACTCCCATCATACGATGCTCTTTCGCATTCCTGCCAGCTCACGCACCAAACTTTTATTTGCTTCCTGGGAAACAAAAAACAAACATGCAAAACTGGGTGCAGAGCTCGTCCGATTGATTCCGGACTGACCAATCTCACGTCAGCATCATCATCCTTTTAAAATCCCTTTATTGAAGTCTCACTCTGTTCCGTCTGTTCTCATCTTTCCATCACATTTCCAACACCACTGATCCATCTCTGATCTTTAAGCATCAGGCTCTGGGGAGATCTCTGGAAGCAGTCATGTGCCGATCCCTGCGGAGCGCTCCATCTGGAGTGGGGTTTACAATCGGACCTGCTGCATGCACACACACTCCACTTACACACATCACACAGAGTGTGTTAGGTTTCTGTAATGAGAAAGCACAACATAGAACATATGCTCACCTTTGTTCACAGCAGCAAGTGACGGGCTGCTCGTGGGGTGGTAATATACACTCAGCGGCCACTTTAATAGGAACTTGTTCTTGATTCTAAGATCCTGTTCTTGGCTGCAGGAGTGAAACCCAATGTGATGATCTGCTGTTGCATGCTGAGATGCTTTTCTGCTCACCACGGTTGTAAAGAATGATTATACGAGTTACTGCAACCTTCCTGGCAAACAAAAAAATCCCGAACCTATCTGTGGATTTTCCTCGGACCCTGTCTTATCAACAAGGCATTTGTTTCCACCCACAGAACTGTCGCTCGCTCACTCACTCGTTGTTTTTTGTTTTCCGCACCATTCTGTGTAAAAACCCCAGGAGGAGATCAGCAGTTTCTGAAATACTCAAACCGGTCCATCTGGCTCAAACCAACACCCATACCACAGTGAGAGAAAGTCACACTTCACTGGGAGATCACAATTTTTCCCGTTCTGACGTGTGAACATGAACTGAAGCTCTTGATTTGTATCTGCATGATTTTATGATGGCATCGCGCTGCCGCCAAGCAATTAAAGAACTGCATCAAACAGCAGGTAGATGTAGGGGTGTTCCTAATAAAGTGGCCAGCGAGTGTATATATACACAGTAGCTTCTAAACTAATCAATGTGAAGATTGTTTCCTTAATTTATACATTGCTTCTTTTTTTTTTTTTAGGTTAGATTAGCAAACCAAGCTAACTGTACTAGCTAGCGATTATATGCACCAACAGTGTCTGTCTGCTACTTCCTCCATCCAGGCTTTGTTTTTCTTCGTAAAATGCGTCTCTGTATTCCAAAGTGAGGATGACTGAAGGTCTTACAGCAGTTCTAATACTGAACAGTTCCTGAACAGCAGGGTGCAAAAGTCTGAGTGCAAAAAGTCTTTACCCCTTCTACCCAAACATTCTGTTCATGCCTTATTTCCACAAGAGCCGAGACAGCATGACTGGGTCTAAAACACCATTTGTTAAATATCTGACTGACTGATTTTGGCGAAGTAGCTACTTTTACACTTGAATCACATCAAGATACGACCATTTTCCCCTCAACATTAACTAGCCAGTTTTATTGCAAGACATTTCCTAATATCGAGTAACTAGCTAGTTCCTAACGTTTATTAGATAGCTCGCTATATATGAACATATCTTGTTAAAAAAAGGGATTTTCTCTAAAAGTTAGCTAGCTAGTTTTTCTGTGAGACATTTCACAATGTTTGATAACTAGCTAGCTATCTTTCTATTTTGGTATCTTCAAAAACAAAGATAGCTGGTTAGTTAGCAAACATTGGAATGTCTCACAGGAAAACTAGCTAGCTACCTATATTAGGATATCGTCTAACAAATACAGTTTTCACTGATGTTAGGACACTAGTTTTCCTGTGAGACATTTCAGTGTTTGCTAACTAGCTAGCTTTGTATAAGGATCTCTTCTAACAGTTTTCTCTAATGTTAGCTAGCAAACGAGTTTGCTGCAGGACATTTCCTAACTTTTGTTAGATACAGAATAATCTTTAACAAATGGGATTTTCTCTAAAGTTCACAACCTATTTATGCTGCTGGATGGACATTTACTAATGTTTAGTGACTAGCTTGCTATCTACATTCGGATATCATCTAAGAAATGGAATTTTCTCTGAAGTTAGTTAGCTCGTTTTGCTGTAAGAGATTTCCTAATTTTTGGTAGCTAGCCATGTTTGTATTAGGGTATTCTTTAAGAAAAGTTAGTAACATTAGCTAGTTAGATTTTCTGTGGAACATTTTCTAATGTGAGCTAGCCAGCTCTCTTTGTAGGAGGATATCTTTTAACAAGTACACATTTCTCTGATGTTAGCTAATGGGTTTGCTGTGGTACATTTCTTAACATTTGATAGCTAGCTAGCCATGGATGTATTAGCATAGCTTCTAGCAAATGGGATTTTCTCTAAAGTTAACTAACTAGTTTTTCTGTGAGGTATTTTCTACGGTTTTGTAACTAGCTATTTTTTTTCTTTAAGAATATCCTCAAAGAAACTCAATTTTCTTGAACATTAACTAGCTAGTTTATTGTGGGACATTCTCACGTGAGCCATCTTTCTTTATATGAGTATATCGTTTAACAAATCAAATGTTTTCGGATATTATTTAGAGATCGAGCTTTTTGTATTTTTTATCATCTAGCACCCCCCCCCCTTTTTTTTTTTAACTTCACTAGCTAACTTTCAGTGAGTATATCCTTGAACAAAGGGGATCTACTCTAATTTTAGCTAGCTAGTTTTGCTGAGACAATTTTAGTGAATTTAATTAGTTAATTTATAGCTTTATATATAGGATTCTCTCTCAGGTTAGCTAGCTAGTTTGGCTGTGAGATGTTAATTGCTAACAGCTAATTTTGTGTGGGGATATCCTGAGATTTTTTTTTTCCTTTTTTGATGTAGCATATTAGCTAGCTGACATTTTTTAAACGTTTTCTAGCTTTTAATTACTGGGTAAAGTGTTTTTTCCTATTGTTAGCCAGCTATGAAGTTTGCCGAGTAGCTATAATTTCTCCTCTTGTTAATACTGTGGGATATTTCGTGTGCTGCTAGGAAGTAAATGGTGTACTATCCATCAACATTAATCTCTTAACGACTAGCTGTGGACGTTGGCATTGTTATCAGGTTTACTGCCTTCAGTCAGTGAGAAAACAATATAATTGATGTAGTTGGCAAAAACACGCAACCACCATTGAGTCTTATTTGAGAAAATATAATTAGACAGGATTGTGTTACTTAGCTTTATTGCACTCAGACGTTTGGACTCTACTGTATGAGGAAACAAAGATGACTTACGAAAGGGTGTTTTATCCAGCGAGAAACCTGGAGCTCAGTTTGAGCTTGGAATAGATTTGTTTTTATCGTATATTAGCATATTTTCAGCACACTGTAGCTAATGTCAGGGTGATAGAGTAAGATTTATGGCTAGAGCATGCTAACTGGAGCAACATGGGTTAATTAGCTTTTCTGGAAATTACTGTGAGGTTCATTAGCGCACATGTAAGAAGTGCATTCACTTTATGATAAGTAAGTGTGTGTGTTATGGAACTAATAGGGCTAGCTGTGATATTTATTCTCGTTTTGTTTTGTTTCCCCCCGTGTTAATCCATCATCTGAAGCTAACAAACAGTTCAGGATCAGTTTTAGCAAAAAGACCAAAATATGGCTAAATGCTGAATCTGATTTTAGTTGTTTGCTGTTCAGATTCTGGCGTCTTCACTTACCTTCACGATTCTTCCACCGTAGCCATCTGTCCTGAGATGTTCGTCCGTGGTTACAGGTTTTCTTTTCTTCCAATTGCAAAATGTGTTAAAACTGTTTTCTAAAAGTGAAATTTTTATACATAGGCATGTACTGGTGTAAAAATTTTCACCTCATAATACCAGTTTAATTACGGTTCATGATATTGGGGAAAAAAAATGAAAACACTACAGTAAATTTATCCCTTAAGTCAGAGGTTTATCAGTTCTGTATATTTTTAAACCTTATTGGAGCGAACAGAAGATATTATTGTACCTGATGATAAAATAAAGGGCTCGCTGGATGACTGCTGGTTAAATCACGACTCACTAATCAGCTCGAAGGCCATGTCAAAAAAGTTGTGTTGTACGCCGTTACGATCTTTATTTATTTTCTTGTGAACCATGATTGGACTCTTTAGTGTATATGAAATATTACTACTGCCACTAAAATTTGGATTTCCTCATCTGGGAAATGCTGCGTCATCAAAAACATTAGAATTATTATAACTTTGAAATCGAATTTCTAGACTGTGTGACTCTATGGGCTGCTGATTGGCTGAAATTCTGCTAATTGTTTGGATTCGATGTAGCGTATAAATGTGAACCAGGAACTACAGCATCAAATGTGATTTGCTTTGTATCGCCAAGGTTAGAATTAATTTGGAATTTCAAGCCTTTGTAACAGGCTTTGTAATTTATTTTTGTAAATCTGAATTTTTCGTGTTATATATTGAAATTGCGGGCAGCCTCATGGTGTAGTGGTTAGCGCTGTCGCCTCACAGCAAGAAAGTCCGGGTTCGAGCCCCGTGGCCGGCGAGGGCCTTTCTGTGCGGAGTTTGCATGTTCTCCACATGGGTTTCCTCCGGGTGCTCCGGTTTCCCCCACAGTCCAAAGACATGCAGGTTAGGTTAACTGGTGATTCTAAATTGAGCGTAGGTGTGAATGTGAGTGTGAATGGTTGTCTGTGTCTATGTGTCAGCCCTGTGATGACCTGGCGACTTGTCCAGGGTGAACCCCGCCTTTCGCCCGTAGTCAGCTGGGATAGGCTCCAGCTCGCCTGCGACCCTGTAGAACAGGATAAAGCGGCTACAGATAATGAGATGAGATATTGAAATTGTCATTTTGAAGTTATATTCAATTTTCATTCTGAAGACTGTTGGGACAAATTCAGTGAAATTCAGGTTCTCCATCAGAGGCACCCGGGAATTTTACTGACTGCTGACTGGCTGAAATGACATCAGTTGTTTGCTGATGGACTCTGATATAACGTTTAAAACCTGAATCAGAATTTATAGAATTAAATTCCAAACGTGATAAAGGCTCGAGTCTCTAAATTAATTAAGATGTAGATTTTCATTATGTAAATGAGAAATTTCCACTTTTGAAATTTTAGGTTTGATGTTGATTGGAACAAAATCAGTTTGAGTTTCATATTAATTGCATTGAATTTTAAAATTATTTGAAACAATGTAAATATCTAAATGTAAAAATAAATAAATTGTCGCAGCACAAATTAATCGCATCAAATTGAGATTTGGATGTATGTAGCGGAAAGCTTTCTTGAATGCGGATTGGCTGCGTTTGCGTTTCCAAAGTGCTCGGCCATGTATAGATTTGCATAGGAATGTGAAAATTTTTTTTGCAATTGTATGAGGTAATTTATAAATTTTATATGATTTACTACATAATTAAATTTCAGGCCTTTGTTACAGTGTGGATTTTCATTCTGTTGATCTGAAATGTTACGCTTTACTTTTAAAAGTTGAATGAAATCGATATGAATTCCAATTTAATCTGAATACATTTTTTAAATTCTGGTGGCACCGAGTGAGAGTTAATGACACCAGTTTTCTAGCTACAAACTACACCAACAGGAAGTGCCTACCTAACCAGCTAGCTATCGCTCCTGCAAGTGGTAAGTCGATGGAAAACACGCTACTAAACCCCCAAACGCGGCCCCCTTACCAACAAATTTAAATAATTTTAACTTTAGAAAAAAATCAAATATTAAATACAATTTCAAAAAATACAATTAGTTTCCAAACCCTAGTGGCACAAAACATCAATTCCAAGCCGCTGAAGTGAATCAGCTCATACTGCCGACTGAACAGAAGCACAAACACTGCCCCGAAACACAGGGTGAGATTTAAAACGCCCACAATTACATCATCATACGTGTTTATTACGCAGTGCTCGATTCTGATTGGTCGGAAGGTGTTGATTAATTCTCCATAACAGCAGCTCTGACTGTAGCGCAGGTTTATATTAATGCACTCGTTCTATCACGTTATTGTTACTATGGCAACAGATCACTCACAGGGACTCGTACGGCAGATGTTCCTCTTTATAAATTATACTATTTAAAACAAAATAGATTAAAAAAAAAAAATCATAGTGGTGAAGTTCTCTAAGGAGAAATGTGTTCATTTCTGGAAGGAGTCTCCAGTGTCAGCACTTTTTACCAGTCAGAGGTGAAGCTGCTGTAACTTTTTTTTTTTTTTAAATTAAGAGAGAGAATAACGAGAGGCTGGTGAGGGAACGGCTGTTTATAGCTGCTATAACATAAGCAAGAACAACATTAAACATAACTACCGGTATGTTTAAAAAAAAAAAATCTATGACTTATCTTTTAAGTAATAAAAATCTGAGTTGTTAGCAAATCGCTGTAGAGGAATAAAGCACTTGTAATATATTGTATAACTAATGAGCAGCACATGCTAATGGTTTAAAAATGCACACACTGATGCAATTGGGGAAAAGAAACTGTAGAAATGTGTAGATGATGTTTGATGTTCTAGGAAACCTGTAGGTCTTGTGGTTTAGCCAAGCCTTGCTAATTAGACTAGTTTCTGATCAATAGCTCACAGGTCAATTTATTAATCTTACTGAAGTATTAATTACACTCTGTTATGGTGGAATAGAGGACTGTATTTCTTAGCACTGTCAGTCTAGTGTGTGTGTGTGTGTGAGAGAGAGAGAGAGAGAGAGAGAGAGAGAGTGAGAGAACAGCATGAAACGCCTTTTGAGTGCGAGTGAGAGTGTATATGAATTCTGCTGGGGGTCTTTCCCCCCCCCCCCAAACCCCAGAATACATCTGTGACCTGAATCTGATTTATATACACTAACAAAATAAACAGGTTATAAAAGAAAACCGCATACTGCTCGCATTACTTATAGCAGCATGAAAACAGGAAACGCGTCTGCTGTAATCGGAAAAACACATTTCCTCACCGCACACAGGTCTGGGCTCTGGGTTTTGTCAGTAAGATGTTCCCACATCCACTATGTCAATGATTAGAGCTGATAAATGACTGAAAGGCACCAATTTGAGACCATTTTTCCCCAAAAACTTGATGTGATGTGCAAGGAGACTTCTTCATCATCAACAACGACGAGCAGCTCACCAAGATCTCATCTCATTATCTGTAGCCGCTTTATCCTGTTCTACAGGGTTGCAGGCAAGCTGGATCCTATCCCAGCTGACTACGGGTGAAAGGCGGGGTACACCCTGGACAAGTCGCCAGGTCATCACAGGGCTGACACATAGACACAGACAACCATTCACACTCACATTCACACCTACGCTCAATTTAGAGTCACCAGTTAACCTAACCTGCATGTCTTTGGACTGTGGGGGAAACCGGAGCACCCGGAGGAAACCCACGCGGACACCATGCAAACTCCACACAGAAAGGTCCTCGCCGGCCACGGGGCTCGAACCCGGACCTTCTTGCTGTGAGGCGACAGCGCTAACCACTACACCACCGTGCCGCCCCGCTCAAGATATCTAGGAAATATCCATGTGCTGTAATAAAATAACCAAATATGCCCACGTTAAGGATCATGTGAAGTAAGTGACATCATCAGCCATGCAAAAATGTCTGGATTTCCTTTTGTACAGTAAAGCAACCATGAGTTAGACTGAAAATATAATTTGGAGCTTGAGAACAAAAGCCCTCAAAAGTAAGGAGCGTAGAAGCAAACAGTGCACCATCTGGAAGTTTCTCCTTCTTTCATTACTTCGTCAAAACATTCCACAAAAGTATTAAATGAAAAAGTTTTAACTAAAACAGGGCCAAACTGTACAAGATTAAACATTAATCAACTCAGGTAAATAAAAATCACAAGAAGGAAACATGACGGCTTCCCTGAAGCATCGCAAATCATTTTCTCTCGCACGTTTTTCTCAAACGTGATCGCAATTGAATACATAAAACACGCACACCGCAAAAGTCTTAGGCCTCCGATTTTTGTTTCTTCATACAAACTTTGTTAGAGATTTCTATTGTATGACTTCTACATTACTGAATCAAAACATTACAAAAACATTTTAGGAGTTCCAAATGTTCATTTGGCTTTTTTTCCAGGACAAAATTAAAAAGTTACAGGAAAAGAAATGTGTTATATCTGAGCAGCATAGTCCATAAGAGAGCACTTTTCAGATTAAAAATTAATAAATTAAAAAAAACACACATAATGAAGGCTACTTTTTTTTTTGGTACAAAATTAAGAAGCAAGGCGGCACGGTGGTGTAGTGGTTAGCGCTGTCGCCTCACAGCAAGAAGGTCCTGGGTTCGAGCCCCGTGGCCGGCGAGGGCCTTTCTGTGTGGAGTTTGCATGTTCTCCCCGTGGGTTTCCTCCGGGTGCTCCGGTTTCCCCCACAGTCCAAAGACATGCAGGTTAGGTTAACTGGTGACTCTAAATTGAGCGTAGGTGTGAATGTGAGTGTGAATGGTTGTCTGTGTCTATGTGTCAGCCCTGTGATGACCTGGCGACTTGTCCAGGGTGAACCCCGCCTTTCGCCCGTAGTCAGCTGGGATAGGCTCCAGCTCGCCTGCGACCCTGTAGAACAGGATAAAGCGGCTACAGATAATGAGGGGATGAGATGAGAATTAAGAAGTGAGTGTGAAAGTGTCCAGAAGAACTGTGGCTGGATCTGCAAGATGCTCAGAAACTCCACTCGTTGGACCGGAGACTTTTTTTTTTAAAGCCAAGGGTCGTCTCACACCATTGGCTTTTTCATTTATTATGGCTTATTGATTACTCTTTATAGTCTTTATGTTTAAACATTTCATTAAGCTATTTTTTTGGTCTACAGCATTTCTTTCCACGTGCCCAAGACTCATGTTTATCAACCTGTGAGCTTGTAGCCCGTCAAGTCACATTGCTCGACTGAAAAAGTGGCTGGTCTCTTTTTCCATGGATACAGCAATGCTTCTGATAGGTCAGTGTTTTAGTATCGTACAGTAGATGGTGTACTACTTCAGGTAGTAAACAAAACTAAAAATCAGATTTATGAGTGGATTCTACAGGACGTCACGAAAGCAAAGACAAGCAGCATTTTTATGTCTGGTGGAAGGAAAACGGTTTGTGTTAAGTGTACATTTTGCATACGCAGAAGTAGTGCATGTTATAGAACACAAATTGGATCAGTGCTACTCGTTCCACAAAATAGTTTAACCAAGTTGTAAGCGCCGTAATTTAACAACTGAAATCCATAGTGAACTTTCATCGTATTTGTCCACATTGTGCATTATTTATCAACAGCAGCATCCACAGTGCAGCCACACAGCTGTAGCCAGAAGTAGTTTACGGACAGGGACACGAACATCATGGCAATATTCGGCTTTCACTGATTTCTCTGAACGGTTCTTTTTCTGTTGCTGAACGATTGTATAACATTCATCATTAAACAGAGAGAAAACACAAGAATTTGGTGCACAAGTTGTAATTTACTTTGGATTTTCTGAAATCAGTAGAGTCAAAGTTATATATACACACACACACACAGGGTCAAAAATATATGTACACCCACTTACATGATTAATTCAGTGGTGCTGAAATTTCCAAAATGTCTTACCTTGCCAAAGCCTCTTCACGTCCTGTTAGTGATTGATTGACTGCAGCTGGTAGCTTCACTGTACACAACATAAAAAGGGTTTGATTGACACTCATTGGATTGACAAACACAGTATAATGGGAAAGTCCAAGGAGCTCAGTGCAGATCTAAGAAAGGATCATAGATCATAAACAACTGAAGATTCCTAGATCAGTTCAGTCAATGGCATGTAAGTACAAATTATTAGGAGGTGAAGCCACTTTGCTGGAAGACAACCAAAACTGACCCCTTACTTCAGAGAAAGTTGGTTCAGATGATCAGGAACAACCCAGAAGCCACCAAGGCACCAGCCTGCCCTGAACTGGAAGCTGCTGGAACGCTGTCTACAGTCAGGTGAGTTTTATAAAATCACCATGAACTGAGAGGCTGCTGTACAAGAAAGAAGCTCCTGCTCCAAAATCCACACCTTTAAGCTCGACTAAAGTTTCCATCTGACCATGGACAAAGAAAAAGCCTTCTGGAGGAAAGTTTGATGGTCAGATGAGACAAAGATTGAGATGTTTGGCCACAATAACCAGAGAAGCACTGTACTAACTGTCAAGCACGGTGGTGGGAGCAGCATCAACTTTGTGGAACTGATGCACTGCACAGAGTGGATGGAATCATGAAGAACTCCAGAATTCTTAAGCATAACCTCGAACCATCAGAAACTTGGACACAATTGTGTGTTCCAACAGGACAATCACCCCAAAAAGCGATAAGAGCTGGATGTGTAATGGATAAAGCAGACAGACATTAAGCTTAAAACAAGTCCTGACCTCAACCCTGTCGAAAATATGTGGACTGTGATTAAAAGTCGGGTCCGTTCCAGGAAAAAAAAAAAAAAAAAAAAAAAAACATTTAACTGAACTCGACAAATTCTGGCAAGAAGAGAGGAAAAATATCCAACCAGAATTCTCACAGAAGCTTGTCGATGGAGAACAAAAGCATCTGGTGAAGGTGAAACTCAATAAAAGACATTTAAGCAAGTATTAGGCGGTTATGTACATTTTTGACCCGTGTTGATTTCAGAAAACCCAAAATAAATTAAAACTTGTGCACCAAACTCTTTTTTTTTTTCTATTAATGTTGTACAATCATTCTGGGACAGAAAAAGAACAGTTTAAAAAAAAAAAAAAAAAAAAATTATATATATATATATATATATATATATATATATATATATATATTTATTTCACTGAAAGTTGGATATCGCCGTGACATTCATGCTGCTGTATGTCAATGTCTGACTGCAACTGTACACACACACACACACAGAGAGGAGTTTGTTAAAGTAGCTACCAATAAACACAAAGTTCAGCTCCATCAGCTTTCAGAATGAAGAGCTCGAGCTGCGAGTGTCATCACATAGAATCGACTCCTTTATTAAGTACAGCAACGTGATGCATTTGCACAGGAAATAAATCAACACCTCTGAACACAATACAGTATGGCATAATATGCATAAAAGTACCAGGTAGGACAGAATTCATGTGCACTTTTGTCTCTTAGTGTTCTTCACTCAGCGAGGAGCTCTCCACGAGCACATACAGTGTGACGTCTACAGTAAGATCAACCAGAGCCTGGCCTGCGTCGCTTTACCGTCCGGTCGGCTCAGGTTCCCTTCTACGTGTAAACATAGCTGTCTCTTTCTGCCTGGAAAGGTGGCCACGCCCACTCACCCACCCACCACCACACTACCTCAGCTCAGAAGCCGACCAGTCCCCGTTTTGCTCACTTAGGCTCGCCTGATCAATTTTCAGTAGGAAAAGAAAAAAAAAAAAAGTCACTCAAACAAGTGCACAGATGAGGGGGTGTGGCCAGATTAAGGCCCAGCAGGGTGGGGGCAGGGCCTGATTAAGATCAAAAGGGAGCATGACCTAAGGGGGGGGATGAGTACACTGATTTGGTCGCATCTCCCTCAGCAGGGCCTGGAAAGGTGCATGATGGGAAGGGAAAGGTGGTGTGAGGCAAAGGTTTGGCGGGGTGGGGGCAGGGGTGTTTGTTTGAGCCATGGGCGGGGCTGTGCTAAAAACGGCGGTGTTTCAGGTGTAGCGCGGCATCTCGCACTGCTCGCAGCGGTTCAGAGCCGGGTGGTTGAGGAAAGTGCAGCTCTCACAGTTCCACTGAGCGCCCTCGAAGTCCTCGTCACGCTGCGGCGGCGCCGGCTTTGGTCTGGGCCCTCCTCCGCTATCTAAACACACACACACACACACAGAACCAAAAGAGAGAAATAGAGTTAGAGCGTGACAAACAAACAAACAAACAAACAAACAAAAGATAGATAAACAGAACAAGAGCTAGAAGAAAGTCATGGAAAAGACGGGGGGGGGGGGGGGGGGGGGGGGGGGGGGACATGGAGAGACAGAGAAGACATTCCTGACTCCTCTCTACATCATTCAGCAGTGACGTTCAGTTTTGAAGAGATGTTCCGATGATGAGAAGTCGGTAACACGATATCGCAGCACTTCACCTCCGATCTCAGAGTCAGAGGAGGTTAGAGAGAATTAAAGTGAGACGGCGAGCAGAGGAAAGAGAGCGAGTGCTAAATTGAGAGAAGAGGGAAAAAAAAAAATCAATAAGGTATTTAAGGAGCAGAGCGGATGGAGGACGTCTCCTCCTGCGCCTCACAGGATGAACTGTAACGGGTCCTCACTGCAACTCCGGGTTCTAACTCGGCCTTTTCAGTGTATTGACCCGATACGCTGCTGAAGTGTTTCCTTACCGCTTCGCCCACGATATTGCTGACAGGCCTGTAAAAGGTGCCGCTACATTAATAAAAAGACTTGTCAATCTTGAAAATGTGGCCTTTTGTTTAATTTTCTCTTGTTGTCCCGACGCGGTGGTGACGGCGCGCTGCCACGCGAATGTTCTACGTTCGGACACACTCCACTCCCTGTCAGCGTTGAACATCAACTGGTCATTTTATTTTTATTCCATAAATGTCACCAACAGAGTTGAAAATTATAAGAAGTCTTCAATCAAAAAACAATCACAGCAACTTTTGGCCCCCCCCAAAAAAAACCGCATTAATATCACCAAAATAAGAGAGCGACTCTCAGGGAGGCCTGCAAGTGCCAGGAAATGCACTAGAATGCATCTCCGATCACGTAGAACCCATGAGCTTTGGGGGGGCCCCCAAGGCGGCCCTCGGACCCCTGGCCGTTATGATTGGTGCCACTACTCTGATGGTTTGCTCTAGTTAGAACCCTGCAGCTGTACAGTATCACTACACTAACAAACATCGCACTACACCTTGCACAACGCCACTCAATCCTGGACTCTGATTGGTTGGAAGGTGCTCTGACAGTAGCGCAGGTTTCTATTAACGCACTTGTTCTAATACGTTATAGAGGGATTTCACTGACGTCACCCGAAACCGGAAGTAAACAGACCCTGCGCCATATTGGAAGACCAACAAACTCGTGATTAGGGGGAAATAACGGCAGCGGTATGTGAACCCACGAGAATAAAGTGGAGTGGCAAACGACTTAAACAAATCTGAGCTGTTTTATTTATGATTTATTGGCCCAACAGTAGACTTGAAAGAAACCTGTGTGAGACTTGGCAAAAAACTGTGGATATAATGGATAAGTCTGTGCATGATCTGTGGACATGGCAGATTATTTCAAAACCCTGAAGCCTGCTGAAAAGAAGCGATATGTTGAGAAACTTTCATATGTCAATAACTGTAAATATTGCAATATTGTGAAATACAAATTTAATACATGTACTTGAAAACACTTTGAGGTAAGCAAACACAAGAAATTCAGATTTAAAACATGCTAAATTGGCCCCAAGTTGATAACTGGATGAGGAGCAAGCCTCCCGGACTTCTACAATTTAATAATAATAATAATTTAGGATGGTTTGGGGCTTGCTCTCCCTCCTATTATATAAATAAAGCATAGTTGTTGTGTAGGCATATATCATAAATACATATGTATAATTTGGATAAATTAACCTAAATTATGGATACCTTAATAGTAACAAAAAAAGTATTAATTTTTCAACTGAAAAGATATATTATTAAAAGATAAATATCAACAAGATTACCTTGGCCATAACTATGTGTAGGTTATTCTTAATAACAGCTGTAATATCACGAACCAAGCCGCTAACAACATAATTATAAGCCTGTAGCCCTTTGTAGGCTTTCAAGTCATCAGCAGTGTAGGCACTGGGTGTAAACAACAAATAGTTTACAATGTCTGGGTAGCAAACAGATGGCAGAATTGGTGTCCGGTCCTCCTTATGTTTCCATTCTCCCTTGCCCCGAGTCTTATCATATGGGTCAAACCCATCAATCACAGCCAGTTCTCCACATACCGTGCCCTTTCTGCAGCTGGTAATGTACTCACATAACCCGAATTATCAGCCATCGTGTCACTTCACTCTCGCTTGTAGTTTGTTTTACATTGTGAGTATGCATGCATGTATGTATGTACTTGAGGTCTTCCAATATGGCGCCCTAACAAAATCTCGTGGTACGGTGACGTCACGCGATAGCCCTCTATTGTTTCTATAGTAAAAGCTCGTTCACAGGAACTTGTAAATAAACTGATTTAAAAAACTTTGACATGGAAGGAGATGTTTGTTGATCATTTATGGAAGGAGTCTCCAGTACCAGCACTTGGAACAGAAGAGGATACACTTCTTTGTGAGAACATGACAAGCTGTGGATTTTTGTCTTAAGTTCGAGAGAGAGAGAAATATAAAAAAAAAAAAAAAAAAAAAAAAAAATAGGGGGCGGGTGAAGGAACGATAGTTTGTAGCTGCTATAACGTAGACGAGAACAGTAACCAACTTGCTTCATAACATTCCACTACATTAAACGCAACTATAAACAGATAAAAAGTGACTTGTTCTTTAATAAATGAAAATTTTTAACAGTTGGTAAAGTGCTGTGGTAGAAGAGGATTAAAACTTTCAGTGTCATACAGTTTTAGGAAAATAATCAACTTCAGAGTGGTAACAGTAACACTGCTTCAAGACACCGACCTGCCAGTGATTATTTTCCTGTAACAGCATGACGGTGGTTTTAAACCTTGTGTTTAAAGATGTGGTTTAATAATAATAATAATAATAATATCAGGAATGATCCACATTTACATCAAAGTTTAAATTACAACTAGTTTAACATCTGTATTGCTTTCAGATCTCCAGTTGTACGAGATGGGCACCAGTATGACAGTCCAGTGCTCAGCCAATGTTTATAAAGGACAGGAAGTGCATCACTGTGTCTCAAACTGCATCACGAAAGAGCTGGATGTGGTTTGTGGCTCATAATTTGGGGGGGGGGGGGGGGGGGGGGCACAAAAAACCCACCAAAAACCATGAGGTATCCATTACTAGTTATCTACATGAGCCTCATAAGTCCAGAGCTCATAGCTGAAGGTCTTGTAGGGTACACGAGGTGTGTGTGTGTGTGTGTGTGTGTGTGTGTGTGTACAAATCTGATTGAAAGTAATGATTTGGTGGTCAATGATGCACAAAGAAAATCTCACCTTTTTTGGGCGGGACAACCGGACCAGGCTGGATGTTATCGTAAAAGTTGTTCATGGCTTTCGGGTCAAACTTGCCTAAAAAACAAACAACAAAACCCCATCCTAATGCTGATACAGGGAAAAAAGACCAGAATCTAAGAATAGCATTAACCTTAAAACCTATTAAGCTAAAAAATTAAAAACAGGGACATTTCCATTAACTTCGTGGCAACACACTGAACATTTATTAGTCGAGGGGGGATGAGATCAGAGTCAGGGACGGGACAGATTATACAGCGCATGTATGCACTATACCGTGAAACAAAGCGCGAGTGTTAAATTAGATTGCTGTATAATGATGCTATAAACAAAGTGCTTAATTACAGCAGGACAAACTTTACAGAAAATAGAAAGGGCTCTTAGATTAATGCAATTTGCACAAAATGAATAAATAAATCAATCACAACATATTGATTTTTTCCCTCCTCCACTCAGGAGACAGACCTGCACACTCCGGAAAAAAGAAAACTAACGTTCTATGAAAAGAAAAGAAACCCCCCCCGACTATGTACAGTAATTAATAATAAAGTGTTTTAATTTCATGTTTTAGACAAACATCAGAGACCCAGGACAGCAGACAGACATTTAAATCACTTCCTAATCACCACGAGCTTTAAAATGATTTGTCCAGTCCTCAGAAGAACTCCTGATGTTTTGCTGGAGGCCGTGTTTATTTAATTTGTGTAGTCTTAACACACTTAATATGATAGATTTTATTTCATATAAATAAACTCGAAACATTCTCCACTCACTGTGATGAACAGCGAGGACGCACCGTACAGGCGAGATCGATACAAGACGAGACACCGCTAATATGAGATGAGGGGACGTGGGCGGAGCTGCCAGGCTGTCGGTTAATATCAGCTGTGTTCAGGTTGTCCACTCTCTCTCTCACCCACCCACCCACTCTCCCACTCTCTCTCTCGCTATGTAGAAGACTCACTATAAGATAAGGGCAGCTATTGATGCATTTCAGAAACTACTTGGATGTGAAGCTGTGATAATTATGCACCAGATATTCGTAATTATTATCTCTGATACAACATCTGCACCAGATGTGTTAGGCCATACACACCAACGTTGTTATTTTGGGATAAATTTATTTACAGTCAGTAACTGTACCCACCTACACAAGCACAACAACGACTCCGCTGTTATACACTAATCTTAACTGTAAATTAACGTTACTCCACGCAAAGCAGTCGAATATTTAACAGTTATTCCACAAAATCAAGTCGTACACGAGCTGATAGCGGCTATAATCCATGTATGAGGAGATTGAGTGGAATAACTTTTATTCTATCCAAATTCACTGAATTTTGAAAAATGAAGCATTTTTAATTTTTGCAAATTCGATACATAAAAACTTCATACAAAACGTCCGACAAAATTTCCGCTTAGAATGTAAACAAACCACCGAAATGACAGGAGCACTTTGTGGAAAAAAAAAAAAAAAGCGATAATTCTTGAAAACAAGATACGTTCTTAGCATCAAATACTTTTATTCCACGTTGTTTCTTTTCTTTTTGTATTTTTTGGGGTTTTGTTTTCGAGTCGAGTTTTTATTTCGTCCTCGGTTGGTTCAGCAACACGCGCTGCCATTTTTGCTTTTCTCTCCTCATGGTCTATGAGCTGATATCCTAGTAGTAGAGTAGCCAATCAGAGCGCATGATTGCTCATATCCAGTGAATGTGGATAGAATAAATTAAATTATTTTTTTCGCAGTCCAAATCCTGCGCTCTGATTGGCTGGCAAGCGGGTCCGTATCCTACGATACGGACCCCAGTTACGGACCTCTGGTGACTCGCTCGTTCACAACAACAAACATAGTAGCATTTTTTGTCAACATTTATCTTTTTTTAAGATTTATAAGATTATCAAAAATCTTAATTTTTGCCAGCATTTCTCAGGAGAATAGCATTAATTTTACAGCATGGACAGCGATAACGACAGTGTTCACAGCGAAAGCGAGTTTTACTACCCTGAGGAAGAAGAAATAAAAGAAAACATTTCAGGAGAAAGCTAAAAACCTCTAACTTGCTAACGCCGAGCAAAAACATGGCTGAATCCTGAATGACTCCTATTTGTATAAATAGGGGACTACATAGGCGGCAAAATGTAGTTTTTTTCCTGCCATGGAAGTGCACTTGTATACCGAGGAGGAAGCCATTTGCATTACAGCCATGAACGAGGATTCAAAATGGCGGCTCGGCTCGGTTTTCCCTTTCGGGCGCTCTCGTTTTCTGTTAGAATTTGGTAAAGAAAAAAAAAATATTATTTACCAGCTTAAGGTCGGTCCGTATGGTGAAATACTGTGACCTCGGCCTTAAATACTGACCTCGGCCCAGTACTTTCAAGACCTCGGTCACGGTATTTCACCATACGGACCTCCCAGCTGGTAAATAACACATTTTTTAAAAATATTCTAAAATAATTGACTTTTTTTCTGCAGCTCTGACAACTCTTTCAAATGGATATGTATTTATATATTATTTTATTATTTTAGAAATACTTCGCTCTTAGTTTTTAATTCTTATTCCTATTATTTGTTTATTCGATAGATATGATTGTGTGCAGGATCTCTCTGAAAAACAACACAGTGATGAGAGCCTACTGTATAAACATTATTTTAAAAAGAAAAAAAAAAAAAGTAGGACACAGTTTGTCTGTTCACTACATTTTGGTGAGCCTCAGTGCTTTCGTAGTGCACATCATCATACATAAATAAAACATACAGCTGAGAATTTGGACAGCGCTACAAAATGGCTGATTCACTAGATAGTGGATGAGTGAGGAATCTGAACACAGCTGGAGAACTCAAGATACCTCGGCAATCATTCCAGACTCGTATATCGACTGGCTCACGTGGCATCGCCGCCATCACTTTCTCCATTGATCAGGGTACATTTTCATTTCTCCAACTCTCTCATCCAAAGGTTTTTTTTTTGGCATTTTGGTCCTTTAATTAACATCCCATGTGAAACCAAACAGTGAATGATCCAAAGGAACCGACTTCACACGGATTCAGATTTACCTCGAGACTGAAGCAGGTCCGTCTCCTTCATGGTGCAGTCAATGTCGATCTGCAGCTGTCTGTTCTGCGATCGGACTCTGGTCATCTCTTCAGGCTGGAAGACACACACACACACACACACACACACACACTATTAAAAAGAAACATGTGCACCACCATCACTCAAAGTGTCTGATTTCTATCACCATCATGAGGAATCTGATACAACAATGTTAATCACATTCTGTCACTCACACACACAGACACTCTCTCTCACACACACCCAGATCTTTAATATAATGTGCACATTCATACTGTCATGTGATCTCATTGGGATGTCTGATAGTCTGTATAAAACAATTCGTTCACAATGTGCATCTCTCTCTGTGTGCTTCCCTTATTACCCTGACACACCCATCACTCTGGAATAGGGCAAATCTGGACTCAGACCACATGACACACCTTTTCCCATTGCTCCAGAGTCCAATCTTAATTCAGCACTTCTATGATGGACTTTAAAGGTACAATCAGCGATTTTCATAAACAAATACAGCGCACCCCCAAACCATGCATACATGCTTCTTGGATGCTACTAGTACACCTGGTGAAGAGGCAGCGCTCTGAGAATCGTCACTTACACACAGATGCCTCCTTATCCTCATCTTCATCCTCACTGGTTGTACATGGATAACGCGTTTTATCAGCCTGAGAAGTCACAGAGACCGGAGTTCCTCCTCTGAGGACATTTTATCAAAGCTGCCAGTTGATAAGGAACTAAATATTTAACTCCGTATTCAGACAAAAAAAAAAAAAAAAAAAAAAAAAAACACTGACCGCACCTTTAATGATGGTGTTATAACATTGCTATAATCATGATGCAAACGACAATTTTCCAGTCATCACTGTAATGTTGGTGGTGGAAATGAAGTAGAACCTGAACCCCAATCAGTACTGGGTCCGACACACTAGTGCGAGCATGCGCGCACGCTTACCTGTGGGATTAGACTGGAGCTGTTGACGCGTCTAAAGCGCCTCTGCAGTGCGTCATACTCCATTTCGTTGACCTCGGCCTTCAGCTGCTCCAGCTTCTGCCTCTCAGCCAGCAGCTCCTTCCGCAGACGCTCCATTCTCGCGCGCTGGTGCAGCAACAGAGCTACAGATCACATGGAGGACACGTTCGGATCAGAACCGACCCGACACATACATTACATATCTACAACCGCGTTTACAAAAAAAAAAAAAATTGGGACACTGTGTAAAATGTAAATAAAAAACAAACAAAGTGATTTGCAAAATCATGGAAAGCCAATATTTTATTTAAAACAGCACAAAGACAACATATCAAACGCTGAAATTAAGAAATTTTTTGTTTTTTGAAAAATATGCGCTCATTTTGAATTTAATGCCAGCAACATGTTTCAGAAAAGTTGGGACAGGGACAACAGACGAGGTTAGGTTAATTGTCAACAGGTCAGTAAGATGATTGGGTATAAAAAAAGAGCATCCCAGAGAGGCGGAGTCTCTCAGAAGTAAAGATGGGGCGGGGGGTTCACCGCTCTGTGAAAGACCAGGTGGGCAAACAGTGCAACAATTTAAGAATAACGAAACATTCTCAATGTAAAACTGCAAAGAATTAGTGGATCACATCTATGGTCCATAATATCATTAAAAGATTCAGAGAATCTGGAGAAATCTCTGTGTGCAAGAGACAAGGCTGAAAACTGTCATTGGATGCCTGTGATATTCAGGCCCTCAGGAGACGCTGCATTAAAAGCAGACACGTGTCTGGAGTGGAAATCACTGTATGGGCTCAGGAACACTTCAGAAAACCATCGTCTGTGAAAACACTTCATTACTGCATCCACAAATGCAAGTTAAAACCAGATATAAACAATATCCAGAAACCCCGCCCTCTTCTCTGGGCCCGAGCTCTTTTGCGATGGACTGAGGCGAAGTGGAAAACTGTCCCGAGGTCTGACGAATCAAAAGTAGAAATTCTTTTTAGAAAATCAGGGACACCACGTCCTCCAGGCTAAAGAGGAGAGGGACCATCCGGCTTGTTATCAGTTCACAGCTCAAAAGCATTCAGCATCTGTGATGGTATGAGGGGGCGTTAGCGCACATGACATGGGGAGCTTGTACATCTGGGAAGGCATCATTAATGCTGAATGATATAAACACGTTTCAGAGCAATATGCTGCCATCCAGACTAAATCTTTTTCAGGGAAGGCCTTCCTGCACATATTAAAACTGCATGGCTCTGTAGTAAGAATCCAGGCGCTTAAGTGGCCTGCCTGCAGTCCAGACCTGTCTCCCATTTAAAACATTTGGCGCATTATAAAGCGCAAAATATGACAAAGGAGACCCTGAACTGTTGAGCAGCAGAAATTGCATTTCAGAGAAGAATGGGACAACATTTCTCTTTCAAAACTACAGCAATTGGTCTCCTCAGTTCCCAAACATTTAATTACAGTGGTGTTAAAAATAGAGGCGATGCAACACAGAGGTAAACACGCCCCGTCCCAACTTTTCTGAAGCGTGTTGCTGGGATCAAATTCAAAATGAGCTTATATTTTTCAGAAAACTATAAATTTTCTCAGTTTTAACATTTGATACGTCGCCTTTGTACTATTTTCAATTAAATACAGGGTTTCCATGATCGGCAAATTCTTGCATTCTGTTTTTATTTTCCCAAACCAGAAACCCTGGATGACCAGCCAGGTCCACTCACTCCTCAGGGCTCGCGACGCTGCCTTCAGGTCGGGTGACAGAGCTCTGTACAGAGCCGCTCGACCTGATCTAAAAAGAGAAATTAAAAAAGCCAAGGCGGACCATAGGCTGCGTATAGAGTCCCACCTGTCCAGCAACAACATATGGGAGGTGTGGCGGGGCATACAAGACATCACGAACTTTAGAGACTGTGATGCGTCAACAGGAGACTGGAGTGCGCCACTGGCAGAGGAGCTAAATTGCTTCTTTGCTCGCTTTGAAACATCTCAGCAGCACTCATCTGCTCCAGCCCTGCCCCCACCACCACACAGTTCGTACATCACCCCATTCACTGTACAGGAGCACGATGTCAGACGGGTGCTCCTGGCAGTGAACCCCAAGAAAGCTGCTGGCCCAGATGGTGTACCTGGTAAGGTGCTCAGAGCATGTGCCCACCAGCTCGCCCCTACCTTCACCAGGACCTTTAACCTCTCCCTGGCTCAGGCAGTCATCCCGCCCTGCCTAAAATCTGCAACAATAATCCCGGTGCCGAAGAAGTCTCCCGTCACCAGCCTGAATGATTACCGTCCTGTGGCCCTCACTCTGGTAATCACGAACTGCTTTGAGAGACTAGTTCTTCAGCACATCAAGGACCACCTCCCCCCAGACTTCGACCTCTACCAGTTCGCATATCGCACAAACAGATCCACAGAGGATGCCATCACCATAGCTCTCCACTCTGTACTGAACCACCTGGAGCAGCAGCAGAGCTACGTCCGCATACTCTTTGTGGATTACAGTTCTGCTTTCAACACAATAATCCCGGACATCCTTATCAGTAAACTGGACACTCTCGGCCTCCCCCCTCTTACATGTGCCTGGATAAAGGACTTTCTTACCAACCGGCCCCAGACTGTGAGACTTGGCCCCCACTTCTCCTCAACCCGCACGTTGAGCACCGGCTCTCCACAGGGCTGTGTGCTGAGCCCCCTCCTGTACTGCCTCTACACCCATGACTGTAGTCCAACCCACAACAACAACAACAACAACCTTATCGCCAAGTTTGCTGACGACACCACAGTGGTCGGACTCATCTCAAAGGGAGACGAGGCAGCCTACAGAGAGGAGGTCCTGAAGTTGGCAGCCTGGTGTTCAGAAAATAACCTCGCTCTGAACACCAAGAAAACCAAAGAGCTCATTGTTGACTTCAGGAAGCACAGCACCGACCTAGCCCCCCTCTACATCAACAATGTGTATGTGGAGAGGGTCCACACCTTCCGGTTTCTCGGCATCTTCATCTCCTGGTCAGTAAACATTACAGCAGTCATTAAGAAGGCTCAGGAGAGTCCTCAGGAAGTACAACCTAAACTCCAACCTGCTGCTGACCTTCTGCCGCTCATCCATTGAGAGCCTGCTGACGTACTGTATTACAGTATGGTACGGCAGCTGCACTGCTGTAGACAGGGAGAGGCTCCAGAGGGTAGTAAAGGCAGCACAGAAGATCATTGGCTGCCCTCTCCCCTCCCTGATGGACATTTACACCTCCCACTGCCTTAGCAGAGCTAAGAACACTATCAAGGACAGCTCCCACCCTGGCTTTGATCTGTTTGACCTGTTGCCCTCAGGGAGGCACTACAGGTGCATCAGGACAAAGACAAACCGATTCAAAAACAGCTGCTTTCCAAAAGCCATAACTGCCCTGAACTCGGATATGCTCTGACTTTATAGTCTATTTATTTTACTATGTGACTCTCTTCGTGCAATAATTTATAAGGTGACTCTCTCTGTGCAATACCTCACTCTATAATGTGAAACGCAACACATTCACCTCAGGACTGTGCGCCTTACCCCCCTTACACCCTCCCCCCCCACTCTACACGCTGTTTGCACTGTTATTGGAGATGCTTTAATCTCATTGTACATGTGTATAGTGACAAAGGCATTCTATTCTATTTATTCACACACAGTATAAACACACATGAGATTATCCTGATATTTAGCACACATGCCCACACCCACACACGCCCGCCCGCCTGCGCACGCACACACACGGTCTGTACAAAATAACATGACACAGATACCTACCGTGTCTCCAAAGTAGGGAAATAACACGCCAGATGTTCATGTGCGAATTACTGAAAACCCCTCAATATTTACAGCAACATCATGACACTCGCCTCAATAACAAACCGGCAGACTTTTCGCAAAAAAGGACCCAATTTAAGAAAAGAAAAAAAAAAAAAAAAGTCATAAAAATAAGTTTAAGTGCGTGTTGATGATCTCTATCACCATCCTGAAGTTGACACTTTTCCAAAAACTGCACATTCTGAAGTGTGTTCTCTTCTCATATTACAGCAAGTTCCCAAAGATTACAATTTACTAACGAAAGTCATGTCAGAAAACTTATACCCCGTCCACACTAGGGATTTTGTACCGATACGAAACTACTTTCGTACCGCAACACCTGTCCACACTAGCAACTATACCGGTACTGTAGTGGTATAACTGTATCGGTATGAAACCCACAAATGTATGGGTTTCGTACCGGTACAGTATCGGTACTCAGTGCGTTTACATGCACATAGAGAAAATCGAATTTCTGCTGTTGCTCGACTGAAATCGAAGTTCTAAATGCCATGGAAACACTTTAGCTCGGCTGAAATCGAACCGAACTGGATTTCTCGTAATCAAGCTACACGACCTAGATTATGCGATTGTAGCCGAGCTACTTAGTGCATGTAAACCCTATCGAGCTACTTACTTCAGCACTGCCCCTTCCGGAAGGGACGAGTGACGAGACCGCAAGCAGGAAACAACACAGTCTCGGTCGGCATGACAACGAATCATGACAACGGCATGAATCTTTTCTTTTTGTGGCATTGTTTGCACTGTTAAAATTTAGCTCACTTACTGTATCACCAAATACATCTGTACAGCTGTTGCACAGCTGTGAATTGTGTACATAAACAAGTCATTGTGTATATTTTATATATATATATATATATATATATATATATATATATATATATATATATATATATATATATATATATATATATAGCCTCTGACAGCTTTGGCTGGGCCCGGGACAAAATGCTCTGAATGGGGGGCCCCCCCGGCCAACCCACACACCTCTCTTATCCCAGTCTCTACTCACTCCAACCCTTAAATGACAGGTATTCAAAAACCATTCAACCGGTCAACAACCATTTCATCATTTTTACAGTTTTAACATTTCCTTAGTCTGCAACTATTCAGGTGCGAAATGCAATGCGCTGGACTTTTGTTGTGCGTGTGTGCGTACTGTCCAGTGTGAAAAGCAGAGAAGAACACACCGCTCGAGAAACATTCTTAGCTTCAATCAGATATATGAAACACAATGTTATTAAGCCGTTGTGGTTATGAAATGATTCAATGCCCTGTGCGTTTGATATGGTGTTCAGTGTGACTTTCTCTCCCCTCGTTTGTAACATGAATTGCGTGCCGCGCGTGCCTTGGTTGGGGTTACTTTACGGGGCTGGAAAAAGTTGGCTGTGTCTTACCCAGTGATGGGAATAACAGCGTTAGAAATAAACGGTGTTACTAACGGCGTTACTTTTTTTAGTAACGAGTAATCTAACTAATTACTTTTTACATCGTTATAACGCCGTTCCCATTACTTACAATAAAATACTATGCGTTACTTTATTAAAGCTGTTCTCATCTGGCATGCTGCTCGTTCAGCCTTTCTTTACTCTGCTTTCGTGTGGGGCGGGGAGACACGAGACAACGGCACAGTAAGCCAATCAGAGTAGATTTGGACAACATACATAGGTAGGCCACGCCTACTGCACTACTGCGCGCTCTTTCAATCGGAAGACCCAGCGATGGCGAGCGGTCAGCCCGGCACTGCGCTTTCACACTGGAAATACAGCCAGCAGCCGGTTTCACTAAGTTAGACTATGACTTTAACTTAGACAGCGGGTATAGTCGGGCTTAGCATAGACGTCTAACAAATACTGTTGCACAAAGCAGTTAAGACTCCGACTATCTTAAGTCATACTATGCTGCAAAGGATTGTGGGTATTTTAAGACTCTTTTCAAAACAAAAAAAAATGGCGGACAGTGGTCGTTCAGCCACTCGGAAAATCTGGCTATATTAGAGGAATTTAATTCCTACAAAGACGTTTTATTAGGCAAATTCAGCGAAGAATGTAGCAATAAGAAAAAACATGAAGTGTGGGAAAAAATAACGTCGTCTGTGAATAACGTTAATCCATCTGCGAGAAGAGATGTTGCTGCCGTGCGTAAAAACACCCCCACTGGAGGAGGGGGTTTGAAGAAACTAAAAGTAACCACCGAAATGGTCATCAACATTTATGGCGATGAGTCGCCCTTATTCTGGTGAGTGAAAGGAGGAAAGGAGAGCGGAGTAACCGGCTTCGCCAGACCCAGCAGCAACTCCCTTAGCAACATTGCTAGCAACGTTGAAGCTGAGGCTCCTTCACCCTCGGAGTTGTCATCACCCAGTACCTGCGCAGATGTGACACTACACGAAGAGCCTACCAAAAGGAAAGACTGCAACTTAAATTGAAGAGACTCGCGCAGATGGAGGAGTGATGTAGTAGTGTGTGTGTGTGTTGTGTGTGTGAGAGTGTATGAGAGAGAGAGATAAGTGATGAGTGGTGATGTAATTATATGCATAAATGAATTGATATTTATATTATTTATATATATTTATAAGTAATAAAATGAATAAGCTGGCATTACACTGTTTGTTCTTTATTGAATACTTTATAGTTAGATTATAATAGCCTAAATTTGTGTATTACATACTTGCAATGTACTTCACTGCCTTAACATTTCAAGCTTTCTTGTAGTTATTGACATTGATGGCACTTACGGCTTGACTGTTTTTTTTTTTTAATTAAATTTTATAGCCCTTAGACCCATATTAGACTGGGGGGAGGGTGTCTTACTTTTTAAGCCTAAAATTAGACTTAAAAAATTAGTCTTAACTTTTGTGAAACTGTTTTACTTGCATTAGACTGGTCTATAAAGAAACTTAAGACCAATCTTAACCCATAGACCAGTCTAAACTACTTTAGTGAAACCGGACCCAGGACTTTTCATTACTTGAAATAAAAGGCAAGAGTGTTTACGTGCAATGCACATTATGTCGAGGAACAAAGCATTTGTCCTCGTCAGTGGCCAGTAATTAGTAATTTTAATAACTACAAAAATATATTACATTTGATAGATGTCTTCTCACATTGTCCCACAAAAATATTAATATAGGTGTAGATAACGTTACTAATTGGTTCTGTTAAGTGTCCATTTCAGTCATTAAACACATTTAACATTCACTTTTATTATGATTACACTAATTGAATTTGATTTTTTTTGAGGGGGAACAAAATGTAATGGAATAATTACTTTTCCTGGTAATTAGTTACTTTTATGACAAAGTAACTCCGTTACTAACTCAGTTACTTTTTGGGAAAAGTAACTAGTAACTATAACTAATTACTTTTTGAAAGTAACGTGCCCAACACTGGTCTTACCTGGCTCAGCTGCCCCACTGCCTTTGCTAGTACCTGCTGCATCATCCCAATCTTTTTTAAAATATTTATGCAGTGAGCCCCTGAGTCTCTTGGTTTCTTCCTCTCTTTTTCTCTTCTCTTTTCTTTTCTGTGCTCCTGACTTGTGCATGTTGGCAAATGGCACGCACGCTGATTGTCGAAGCGCTATGATCGAACGATGTCTTTTTTTCCCCTTAATCAAAGAGTCAGACCAAACCATTTTTGCATTAGGGGTGGTGGGGGTTCCTGATGCCTTTTTCAAAGACAATAAAGGCAAAAGATCTAGAAATCATTTATTGCATGCAAATATAGCACATTTCTCCCCCAAATCAACACATTTTGAAATGAAATAAAAATAATCACAACTTCATGAGAGCCCAGTTCTGGGCCCTCCCCATTCCTGGGCCCGGGACAACATACCCGTTTGTCCCCCCCTGTCAGCAGGCCTGTATATACATGTCCAACATCTGAAGAATGTCAATAAAAACAAAACACTTGAACTTTTTGTGTGTTTATTAAGACATAAGTTAAATTGTAAGCAAAAAAAAAAATTTTTTTTGTAAGCAAAAAATGGACTTTAGAAAAATATACAATTGTGCAAAATAAGTTGTCTTACAAAACAGTGGTCTGCGCAGGACAGTTTGTAGCCATACAGTCTGTTAGAGCAAGCCTAACAGCTTGAGCACGGAACTTGTGAACACGGAACTGCCAGTGTTGCCAGATTGGGCGGTTTTAAGTGCATTTTGGCGGATTTGAACATGTTTTGGGCTGGAAAATGTCAGCAGTATCTGGCAACACTGCTGATAACTTTGTTTATACTCTTGAATAGCTCTTCTTCATGACGACAACCGGAAGTGTACCAACACGATGGGGCGTGTAGCGCCACCTGTGGCTTGGGTGCACAATGTACCTCACACAATAGCTCGATTTCCTTGTGTGCATGTAGGATTGGATTTCTCTGGCACCCCTGCTGGGACCCTTAGCTCGATTACCGACAGTAGCTCGATTTGGATGTGCATGTAAACGCACTGACTGTAGTGCTTCACTGTAGTGTGGACAGATGAAGCGGTTCTGTATCGATACAAATATAATGCGCATGCGCAATGAACCATTCCTACGTCTTCCGGGTTATTCATACAATACGCCCGTGCTTTCCAGCTGCAAATAAAACGTCAAAATGGCTCAAAACAACCGTGGAGCTACATGGAGCAAAGAAACGGGGGAGAAAGGGAGGGAGGGGGAAAGAGGGAGGAAGAAAGGAGGAAGAGGGGAAAAGGGAGAGAAAGAAGGAAAGAGGGAGAAAGTGAGGGGGGAGAACTGCCTCGCGCATTTTATACGATTCGACTGAATAAATGACCACCAGAAATATAGACTGTACACTGACAACAAAAAGCACACACACGTTGTTTCATCCGCCATATATTCTCAGAAGGAAGTTACTCGGTAACCACGGAAACATTTCGCGCACGCGCATTTCAACTTCCGTGAAAGAAAACTGTAAACATTTCTCGCTAGTGTGGACAGATGCGCTAAACTGTACCGGTATACTTTGTATCGATACAGTTATACCAGTTTCGTACCGGTATAAGTGTGAACACAGCATTAGTTACAGCTTCACTTCTGACACTGACTGTCCATAAACATTAATAAATAAATGCCTCCTTTCAAGAAACTTCACATCAACGATCCCTATGAATGATCTGTTACTACAGAGATCTTGCATGTGACGTCACAGCCGATCCAGATTGTAACAGGCGCCATCTTGTCGGTGAAACGCCATATTTCCGCCTTCTACTTCTACCTTTTCTTCTGGAAAACCCTACTATATACACAATTCTACTACAACGGCTGCGGCTACAAGCTCTCCCTACCTGTGCACGTTTTTTGTGTGTATTTTTGCATGTTGTTCGTCTGTACCGGACTTCAATATCCACTACAACCGTATGGACTTACTGGACATTGGTTTCCAACAGAAAATGACGGTTTGTAGCGATTTCCATCACATGCACAACATTCCGGACGAGATAGCGAGACCAGCGGGGTCTCCGTGGATTGTTATCGGGTCTGGCAGGCGAAGGAGGCGGCGCCGGGAGAGGAAGCAAAAGCGAGGCTGCAGGCAGAGCCGGCCTGTTGACTAAGCTCAGAAAACAGCAACTCAAATCTCCACTGCTAAGCCTTTACCTCTCCAACGCCAGATCCATGTAAACAAGACGGACGATTTGGAATTACAGCTGGAATTACCTTATTCTATTCTATAATCGGCTGGTCAGTGCTATACTCAATACTACTGATATATCTAGTATCAGTACTAGTAATACTTAAGTGACTTACCCGTCCAATGAGGATTGTTATTTTCTTGTTTACAAGATGCCACATCTGAGGGCGGCTGACAAATCCTGAATTTCTGTAAAGATAACTGTCCAGAGATTTATAAGCACGCAGTGCTTCACCACTGAACAGCGAGGGAAAGTTAATGAGGTAATTATACACATCTGGGTATTCCACCTCTGGCAGTTCAATATCCACTGATACGGTCGTGAAAACTACGTCCGGTAATCGATAAGGGTCACTAATCTGTAGGTCGTTTATTTTAGACATATATCTAGTTATCTGTTCATTAGAAAAATGAGCCGTGTAGTCCGTCAGTTGAAATTTATCCATTTTGTACACGAGTCCAGCAGTATTCAGCGGTGTTTTTTACCAACAAGATGGCGGCTGTGTACTTTCCGGTCACGTGACTGCAAGATCTCTATAGAAACAATAACAAGAACGAGTGGCTGTTATAGAAAACTAATCACCACCATCTGTACGACCAATCTCCTCCTCTCGGGGGGGGGGGGGGGGGGAGCAGCCTAGCCTAACCTGACAATAAACAATACAATACCTCTTCCATTGGCCCTTCCCCCCCTTCCTTATCTTATTCTTTTTTTATATTTGTATATGCAAATACCTAATTTAATTTATCTAGAAGTTTCTCTATTTCTATTCTCTGTTTATCCTGTAATGATGCTACTGGAATTTTAATTTCCCTGAGGGAACCCGCCCAAAGGGATCAATAAAGTTCTATCTAATCTAATCAATCAGAATGGAGAATTGAACAGCGCTGATTACAACATGGCTGTGATAAAGATGTGTGCTCCTGACACTTTGTAACCATGACAACGATTATAATTAATGAGGCGCTATACAAATAAAAAGTCATTATTAATGACATTAATTAAAGACTTACCCTGTGTGTAGGCGTAGTCATCTGAGCCAGAGCTGGAGCGTCGGGGCAAGGGGCTGATGTGGCTGACTCCGCTGCCTGGCGTGGCCGAGATGGGCAGGATGGGGGCGGGAGCACCATGTTTCTCGCCCTGATCCACGATGTTCAGGAGCGACTCCGTTTCCACGGGCGGCGACGGAGATCCTGATCCCAGCTGCTGACTCGGCCCCATTTTAATCTTGATGTAGGCAGAGCTTCCGGCTTGAGGAGAGGAGGCGGGACGGGGGCGTGTGCCACTCCGGTACACGCCCGGGTGAAAGGAGGTGCCAGGGGGTGGTGCCATGCTAATGGCCCTGGATGGGGAGCTTGGGGAGGAGCTGCTGGGCATGTAGAGCGGCCCCTGGGGAGCGTGGATGGGCGAGTTACTGCGCTGCCGCCCGTCCAGCGTGATCTCGATCTGGTTCTTCATGGAGCCTTTGGTGGGCATGTAGGGCCTGTAGGGGACATGCTGATACGGCAGGGTAGGAGGGCTGATGGGGAGAAAGGCATGGTGCTGGGGCGAACTGTAGGGCGACTGGTACGGTGGAGTGCTGTAAGGAGAGGGAGAGTACACGGGCGCGCCGGGCGACGCCCAGGGCGAGGGCTGAGGGCTCTGAGAAGGAGAAGGGCGCATGTACAGGGGGCTCCCGCTGTTCCCGTACGCACCAGGAGGAATTTGAAGCGCCTGAGGGGCAGACGGGATGTTTGAGGACAGCGCCAGGGTGATGGGGGTCATGTAGCGGGAGGGCACGGGGGTGTAGGTGGGCGAAATGCCCTGCACGGTGGGCGGAGGGGTGGGCGTGCTGGCTGAACGCCCACGGTCGCTGATGAAGTAGGTGGTGTAGCCGGTGTTGGAGTTGGCATTGGCGTTGGTGCTCTCGGGCGGAGGGAAGCCACTGACGCTGATGTGCAGCATGCGGTTCAGGTGCACCTCCTCCGGGCTGTGGAACTCCTCGTACAGGTAGCGACTGCTTTCCTGAGCCAGCAGGTGGCAGCACACCTCCAGGTTGTTGTTATTCTAAAGAGAGGAAAAAAGGACAACGAATGAGAGACCATGTCAGTTTTTAAATAAAATAAATATTGCATCTCCAGGACCTCCAGACTCAGCAAAACAATACATAAAAGAAAAGAAAGAAAGAAAATTAATCACTGAATTGAACATGAACTAAAGGAACGATCTCACTTCTCAGCGAGCGCAGTCCCATGATTCTCTTCAGAGAAAAAAAATTTCATAATATTGTAAACTGTCATAAGGATAGAAAAATCACTTATTGCTCCTGAGCACATATTAAAAATAAGTAGGGTTTAAAAATTATATATATTTTTATAACAATCCTTTAAAAATATTTTAGTAAATTCTGCAAGTTTAACAATATTAAAAATTTGTTTTTATTGGTTATTTTAAGTTATTTATATATTTAGGTTATTTTTATACATTTAATATATAATAAATTACATATTTTAGATATAAAATATCTATATTATTCTACATATATCTAAACTTTATATATAATATAAAAATCATACAAAAATATATTTTTAGGTATAAAAATATCTATAATTCTATACATATCAAAAAATTCCATATATAATTTATTTTCAAAGTTAATTTATACATTGTTATTTATTATAGGTCTCATGTTAATTTTTTTGTTGTACATTAAAATTATTTTGTACAGATTTAGAATGATAATACGTTTGAGAAATTCATTATAAACAAGAATTACAGGTATAAGATTAACAACTAATTGTTTAATAAGGAATATAAAAATAATTGTGCTTTTAACACTTCATAAATGATATTTTATCATGATAAAAAATAAAATTATTATAATCTTTGTATAGATTACCAGCAATTACAGGTTATTTATTTATTCCCCCCCACACACTTTTTTTTTTAAATTGTCTGGATATTTATATTTATTATAGTTTTATTCTTTATCACAATAAATATAGCTATATAACTTTTTGGATTGCTTAATAATGGTGCGTGTTCAATGTACTGTTTTTTTTAATTATTCCAGTTTTATAATGATTATGATGACGATTATTTTTGTCTGGACATGGGTTGTTTCAAAGCATCCCGTATCTGTGAGTCAGCGTTCCGTAACCAGCAGGTATCAGAATTCTGGCTTCTTCCTCTAATCATCAATTATTGACCAGAGAGCAAACACGAGCAAAGGGAACAAAGACTCAGCAGCAGGAGGCCGAGTCGCTCTCTCTTTAGGTTTTAGTGTGAAGGCAGAGTGTCTGATTTATTTATTTTTCTTCCCAGACCGAGCTCACCTGCAGAAGGCACTGGGACACGACGTTCTCTGGGATCTCGGGGAAACGCTGCTTCAGGTCTTGCAGGACGTGGTAGTCCAACTGCGGTGCTCCCTGTGCCATGCTGAGCCCACAGCCTTACTGAGCCGGCAGCCGCGAGGGCAGCAGCTGCTCTTCTCTCATCACCTGCACACGTGTGCACACACACACACACGATCAGTCAGCAATATAGCACACTCACACTCTACACACACACGTAGCATCATGATGATGAAGTGGACCAGAGAAGGCACTGAGCTCGGAAGTGAGTAATGGAGCAGTGCTGGTGCAGAATTAACAGATGGCGCACAGCAAGATGCAAAAAGAGCAGCGACTGGTGGAAAAACTGCCGCTCTGGGGAAAAGGAGAGGAAAAAAAAAAACACACACAACCTCACTTAAGAACAGAGTCCTGATTACCAACACTGCTCTAATTAAATTCACGGATCTGACGCAGAGCTGCAAACATCTGATCTACAGTACGGTCCAAAAGTCTTAGCCCCTCTACTTTTTCCCCTCCATACAAACTGTTATAGAGTTCCATTTTATGACTTCTAAATTATCAAGTCAAAACACTGCAAAAACATTTTAGAGTCCAAACGTTCATTTTTTTTCAGCACGAAATTAAATATGTTACAGGGAAAAAAAAAAAAAAGAAGTTTGTAATGCATCTGAGCAGCATATTCCATAAGAGAGCACTTTTCAGATGAAAAAAGAAACCATAATGAAGGCTGCTGGGTTTCGGTGCAAAATGAAGAAGCGAGTGTGACAGTCAGTGTCCAGAAGAACTGGGGCTGGTTCTGGAAGATGCTCAGGAAAACCTACAGCTCACTTCCTCATAAAACTGCACTCACTGGACCTCAGACTACTGGTTTTACCCCCCAAAATATCAGTTTTGTTATATTGATTTATTATGGCTTACTGATTACTGTTTATATTGTTTTTTAAAAATCTTGAAACATTTCCTTTTTTAAAGCTATTTTTGGTTAACAGCATTTATTTACACGTGCCTAAGACTTTTGCACAGAACTGTATTTTCGAATTGTACCACTACAAAAAACAAAACCAAAAACACCCACATCTTTGCAGGTCAAGATATCACAAAATTAAAGCAAAAATTCTCTACCATTTCCTCAACAGTCCTTCTTTCTAGAATTACACTACACGACCAAAAGCATGTAGAAACCCAACCATCAAGCCCATATGTGGTTCTTCAGCAAAACAACGAGACAGAACGTCTTACCTCCCAAGATGTAATTTTCCGTCACCTGTGATATTGACTTCAGACTAATTTACGATGTTTTCGCACTTGCTGTTTAATTTTAACAGAAGCAATTATTCATTCAGCTCATGCGACACGAACACTGTAACCATAGCAACTAGCTACTCTCAGCTACATAACTAGCTGAAACTGTGTGGATCAGAAAATTAAGATGATTCAAGAACATGACCGGACGTCCTAAAATGACATCATTTTTGGTCTAAATATTTCCAAAGAAATGTTTCTGATCAACTTTTCATAAATCTTCATCCTTCATGTTCATTTTTCCTCATTTGTCCACTGTCTTGTGATCCGATTGGTCAGGAGGTTTGAAAGAAAGAAAGAAAGAAAGACTCAGCAAAAGCTGAAATTATATAAATAGGATTAAATGTCATGCAGACAGACAGACAGACAGACATTTACGCAAGCTGTTAGCCAACACACTCGCAGTATGAACTTTCTCCCACATTGTGCTTCGTTCATACCAGACACAGTGGTGTGATGTAAACAGATTACTTTCCTAAAGCATCACGTTCGACAAAGTGATTTATTCCTCAGGAATTTGTCACATTAATGAGAAGTCGGTCACTTTAACTCTTCCGTCCTGAAAATGTCTGAAGTTACAGCGCGCTCACACTGGAGACTCCTTCCATGAACATGAGTTAAAGGTGCTGACTGCAAAGTCATCTGAAATTTTCACTTATTTTTTTTATTTTTATCGTGCATGGCATTTTCCTCTGTCTCGCAATAATAATATCATGTGAACAAATGAGATGTGATCATTCTGATGTCCTGAGGGTCGCTTTTCTTTGTTTTGGAACCGTTTTCCTCCCTCTTGCGGTAAACAGTACAGCCGTACGCAAACAACCGAACACGAGGGAGGAGCTGTAACTAATTAGCATCATACCAAGATGGCGACGCCTCCAAGAAAACATTGCGACTCGGCATCGACCCTTGAGAGTTTTGAGTCGCAAGGACGCAATTTGTGGTTGACGTTCGCAAATAGATTCGTGAAACAAAAGATGAATATTTATATCTTCTCTGTTCTCGTTTCTTTCTCTGTAAGAAAAAAAACATTAGGTGTAGAATTCCATCATCGACTCGCTACCGTGCAGTCGAGCTCCTGCACTCTAAGGCTAAGACAGCTAAGCGCTCGCTAGAATGATTTAGTTATCTGTCCAGAAAAACGATACGTCGTCTAACCCCGCTCTATCTTGCAGTTGCACTCACGAGGCAGGTTTTCCTTTTCTTTTTCGCTGGAGGGAGAGCCGAGTCCGCCATGTTCACCCACGCCGACTCGTTTTGGTTAAAAGTAGCTCAGACACGCCCCACGGTGGTCATGTGATGATATTGTTGCTCGCTTGCGTTGGCGATCTCCGGAATTGTAAAATGCGGGATGCTTTTTATCTCGGCAAAACATTCACACACGGGGCACACGGCGTACGTGTGGAGCAGCGAAACATCTCAAAACTCCAACAGCAACAGAACATTTTTTGCTCAGAATTCAATTTCACAGTCAGAACCTTTAAGTAAACATCTCTTTACAGAACGCTCACCATATCAACAAATACGCCATGCGTTCGAGAGACTCTGCTCAGTTATGAGAGAAATTTATTAACCCTTATTTGAACTAAAATGAAATGATAGATTAAAAAGATGAATTATATGGTTCTGATAAAGACATGATTCTGCTTTAAATACAATCCTTATTCAACATTTCACATGAGATAATTCCAACTTGGCTTTGGAATTATTTTCATGTCAACAAAACTCAAAAATAAACTAGAGGAATTTATATAGGTTAATTTATTTATTAATTAAATGAACACAGGTCACATTATTCCCTGAGGAAAAACACCTTTTGCTATTTTCTAAAGTCATGGACAAATAGTTTGAACATAAGATAAGGTTAAATAGCAGATTTTAAAAGACCTCAAGCCAAAAGATTAAGTTAATAAAACCACAATAATCCAATAAAGTATTTTAAAAAGTTATTTTTATTCTGGTAATCTGGTAAGGGCTTTAGCTTGCTAATTCA
Source organism: Neoarius graeffei (assembly GCF_027579695.1). Taxonomy (NCBI): domain Eukaryota; kingdom Metazoa; phylum Chordata; class Actinopteri; order Siluriformes; family Ariidae; genus Neoarius; species Neoarius graeffei. Next base: position 89,679,737 of record NC_083578.1, read on the forward strand.
TCTGACTGGACGTTAGCATATTATTAGCCATGTAGGTATCGAGAAAATACGAATATGTTCTACACAGTTACGTCCTTAGATTATGAATTTTACCTAAAAAATTTAACTGGAAATATTTGAATTTACTATTTAAATGTTTTTAAAAAGGAAACTGGCGTCTTTTTCTGATCATCTGCAATGAAACGCTGTGTCAAGCTACAGCTTAGCTAGCAAGCTAACGCTGTTTTTCACACGACACACAAAAATAACTTAATATCTGACACTTTAAAACAAACAAAAACATTTAAGAACATGACTTAAAAAAAAAAAAAGCTGGCTAGTGCAATGAAACCCTTAGTTATTTAGTTAGCCAGTGTGTGCGACAGATCCCTTTCAGTTTAAGACAGGGAATCGATTCAACAAAAAAAGTGCCGATTTTCTGAATAAACGGCTCAGGAAACATGAATCGACTCCTAAGCTTTTAATTCCGTCTGCATGCCTTATCGTTCACATCACTGATGTGCATTATCTATTTTATATTATACAGTATTTAGCGTACATTTTTTGTAGAATTATTATGGAATTTATTGTTTTTTCCCCTTTTTAAAAAGACCCCATTTTCAAAATATTATAGAGTCGATTCGAATCGACTCTTATGAATCAGAGTCGACGCAGAGTTCAGGAATCGAACAGCCCTCTGCTATGGCGTTAGCAACGTCGTGTTTGTTAGCTGGCAACAATATAGCGGTTGCTATAGACAGCCAAGCAGAAAAATTGACATAACTGGGAATATTAATCCCTTATTAAATTACATAAATCTTATTAGGAGTCAATATGCTTGTTGAGTTTCATTAAAAAGAGTAAGATTGCTGGCGAGCTCGAGAAACCGGAAACAGTGTCGCAAACAAACAAACGGCCAGTTTGACAGTCAGCAGCTGTAAATAAAACTAACACGGATAATCAAGAACACATCGTGAATAATAAAGACAATAAAGAGGAAAGATCGAGGGAAAACATGTCGTTTATCACAACTGGTTGAGTTAGATGATGATGATAGTTATAATAATAGAGGATGTTATGACAGAGGAAATGTTCAGGCTGCTGCAGGTAAACGCCTCTCTCTCTCTCCAGCCAGGGTTAGTTCATCAATCACCATCACTGAGCCGCTGAATAAAGCTCTCTCTCTGTGTGTGTGTGTAAATCTCTCTCTCTGTGTGTAAATCTCGCTCGGAATGAAAGCACTGGCGCAGAAGCTAAAGTGTCCCCCAAACCCGCGCGAGCCCCTGAGCACATGATCAGTACCGTGCCGCGGCTCCTCGCTGCCATTGAAGTCCAGTGCAGGATTTCGGAGTTTATTTTCTGCTCGCTGCGGTTAGAACATCAGTACAAATCCTGCAGCGCTTCAAATTCTCCAGCGGCTCCAACACACTACAGGCTAAACTCACCGAACCCGCTGCTGCTCACCCTATTTTGTGGCGTTTATCCACGGAACCGGCGGGACATTACTGCCACCTAGCGGCGCGGAGAAGCAGCGCAAGTTTTAATCCCCGACACTGCAGCCGCGTGCAGGTTTCGCTCTTTTTCAGTTATAATAATAATAATAATAATAATAATAATACCAAACTTTTTTCTTTGAATATATTTCGGCAAAGATAAATTATTTAAACTAAAAAATAAACACATTAAACTCACTATAATGAGTATAAACAACGGTTAACTGTTGCTTTGATTAAAATTCTATTGTACTCGACAGAACTCTATTCTCCACCGTCCCTGTTCTGCTCTGTTCTACTCTACAGAGCTTAATTCAACACAACTCTATTCTGTTTTATTCGACAGAACTCTTTCCTATTCTGCTCTGTTCCATTTTGCAGGAATTTATTCAACATGATTCTATTCGTTTCTATTCTATTCTACAGACCACCCTTATCCCGTTGTTCTATTTTACAGCACTTTATTCAACTTTATTCTATTCTATAACATTTTATTCAACATGCTTCTATTCTATTCGATATACATCTCTATTGCTTCTATTCAGTTCTGTTCTATTCTACAGAACTTAATTCAACACAGTTCTATTCTGTTTCTTTCTATCCTATTTTAGAGAACTCTATTCAGTACCACCTCCATTCTGTTTTAAAAGCACTTTATTCTATATGATCCTATTCTGCTTTGTTCTGTTGTACTCTACAGAATTCTATTCTATTCCACAGAGCTCTGTTCTGTACCCCCCCATTCTGTTCTATTCTACAGAACTTTATTTGGATACAGATTCTATTCTGTAGAATTCTATTCGATACCACCCCTCTTCTGTTATTCTATTTTACAGAATTCTATTCTATAGAATTCTATTCTATTCCACAGAGCTCTGTTCTGTACTCCCCCTATTCTGTTCTATTTTATATAACTTTATTTGATACAGATTCTATAGAGCCCTGTGTAGGAGACCACACCTATCCTGTTGTATTCTATCAAACTTTATTCTGTTCCATTCTATTGAACTCTATCATATTCTCCTCCTATTCTGTTTCATTCCATTCTACAGAAGTTTATTTTACACAGAATCTGTTCTATTCTATAGAACGCCATTCTTTGTTGATTTTTGATTAATTCTATTATATTCTATACTGGGGGCGGCACGGTGGTGTAGTAGTTAGCGCTGTTGCCTCACAGCAAGAAGGTCTGGGTACGAGCCTCGTGGCCGGCGAGGGCCTTTCTGTGTGGAGTTTGCATGTTCTCCCCGTGTCCGCGTGGGTTTCCTCCGGGTGCTCCGGTTTCCCCCACAGTCCAAAGACATGCAGGTTAGGTTAACTGGTGACTCTAAATTGAGCGTAGGTGTGAATGTGAGTGTGAATGGTTGTCTGTGTCTATGTGTCAGCCCTGTGATGACTTGGCGACTTGTCCAGGGTGAACCCCGCCTTTCGCCCGTAGTCAGCTGGGATAGGCTCCAGCTTGCCTGCGACCCTGTAGAACAGGATAAAGCAGCTACAGATAATGAGATGAGATTCTATACTGTTCTTGTCTATACTGTTGTATTCTATTTTTCCTGTTCTTGTTTTGTTCTTATACTGTTCTCTTATATCATACACTGTTCCATTCTGTTTTATTCTGTTCTTATACAACTACACGAACGCTATTTATCGCTATGCAACTCCGACACTGATTTGTTTAACCGACAATAAATAAATAAATAAATTAATAAATAAATATTCTGTAGAGTTGTGTAAAGGCCTCTGCCTGCTCTTGTGACAAGGCTTTCGCAGATAGCTTTTCGCAGACAGTTGTAATTTATCGTTGAGGGGGGAGTAATAGGCGTGCGCGATGTTATTCACCGCCACAACGTAAGGGGGCGCGAAGTTGCGAAATCGCTAGGAGTAGTTTGTGGGTGTGGTTAGTGGAGTGTTTATCCTCCGGTTACTTATAATGACTAGAACTGGAATCGTATAGATGTACGTACTTCCTCACTTCCTCGATCAACCGCTCTTCGTGCTGCTCCATCTTCGCTCGTGTTTTTAAAAATGGCGGTCGTGAAAACAAACCAAACCGAGAAAGTAGGGAAGCGGAAGTGCGTGTACAGCAGATGTAGAGTGGACCAATCAGAGCCCTCTTGTCTGCGACGCTGTCTGCGAGGCTGTCTGCGGTGGTCACAATTTTTGGGAGGTGCACGCAGAGCGTCTGCGAAGGGGGGGGGGGCTTCGCAGACGCCATCTACGACGCCATCTACGACGCCATCTGCGAGGACTGCGTTGTCAGCATAAATTGGCCTTAATGTCACTCCTCAGAGCGCTCCCTGTTGGGCCTGTAGAGGGCAGCAGAGAGCAGAGTGTGAAGTCAAGTAGTTTATTTACAGTCACAGATTGATCAGGTTCATAAAACTGCACACAACTCATTATTAAACAAGTGTGTGTGTGTGTGTGTGTGTGTGTGTGCTATAAATACCCTCCACATCACCTCGTGCTTGTGTTCTTTTTATTTTTTTTCCTCAGGATCAGATGTGTGACTGTGATGAGAGCACTGAATCATGGGAAAGTTATTCAGCATTGATAAGTCACTGTGGGCAGGAAGTCAACGCTGCTCTCTCTCTCTCTCTCTCTCTCTCTCACAGACACACACACACTAATCTAGTCTCCACTGGGAGCCGAGAGTGCTGCTGTGTTCTCCCTCCAGCAGAAATGGAGACCTGTCAGAGAACACACTGCTCTTCCACACACCATTATTCACTCCTGAAGGACTTTTGAAGGACATTCTCGAGCAGCTTTGCCACCTCACAGCTCTGAGGCAGTGTTGCCAGATTGGGTGGTTTTAAGTGCATTTTGGCAGGTTTTGAACATATGTTCGGCTGGAAAACGTCAGCAGTATCTGGCAACACAGCTCTGAGGTCCCAGGTTCTCTGGATGAGGTCTACTGAATTGTTCTAACAAACAACAGTCTGAGTCTGATATGAAGAAGCAGAGTTACTGTCACTACTACAACGTTGATTATTTTCCTATAACAGTATGTCCCAAGTGTTTTATTCCTCTTCTTGAAAACACTCATTATTATTTATTTATTATTCTGTTTATTATCAGTGGACCATCTGCTGTACGAGTCACTGGGAATGAGCCGTTGCCATGGAAACGATAACGAAAACCTGCACTATTGTCAAAGCTGCTGTTATAAAACATTAATCAACACCTTCTGACCAATCAGAACACAGAACTGGTACAAAGAGCTTTTTTTTTTTTTTTTTAAAGATGTATAGTTTTTGATTGAACTCCAGAAAATGTGAAAAATTTCAGCAATGACAGGGAAGAGTAGAAAGACTAAAAAAAAAGGAAAGATTGTAGGGTTGTGAGGGTGGTGTGGAGGCGGGACGATGGCAGCTGTGTGTGTGTGTGTGTGTGTGTGTGTGTGTGTGTGTGTGTGTGTGTGTAAGCTAGCTGTCCTCTTGCTCTGATCTCTGCCCACAGGTGTGTGTTATTTTCAGCCTTTACACTTCACTTTGGCCCAAGGAACCGATTCCAGAAGCCTTTACGTCCCTTGAGAAAACCGAGAGACGTCTTTTCTTTGTTTAGAGTTTTACTCATAATGAGTGCTTTATTTTCTGAATCTCCTCGAAGGCAGCACAGATTTGACCTTCATCCTTTTGTCTAAACGAAATCCAAATGCGTCCATGAGACAGAGCTGCATGCTGGGTCAGTCCTCAGGTTACAGGAGCTCCTGCTGAGCTCCACACCGCTTCACTCACACGCTGACTTTCCTCAAGGACAAGATCTCACTATGAAGAGGGAAAGCGCACGAAATTAGGTCTTACCTCAAAATATATCCATGTGTTTCACAAAATCATGTCTCTGATGATCTCAGGCTCGTAAGACGACCCCACACTGATGCATCCGAGGATCTGTGAGTCAGCAACTGCGATGGGAACCATTACTTTCCTTTTCTTTCCAAAATAGCTCCCTGCTTCACCATCAAGTGCACTAGGACATCGAGAAAACATTCTCACAAAGTAGCGTAGACACAAATCCTGATATAGATTTACATTCCTAATGAACAATCCATAAGTGAATTGATTATAAATCATTACAGTAAACAGGTGGAGAAGAGTAAAGATCATCAGGACTGAGTGGTACAGTGCCTTGAAAAAGTATTCATACCCCTTGAAATTTTTCACATTTTTCCACCTTACAACCACGAACTTAAAAGTTTTTTTGAGATTTTATGTGATAGACCAACACAGAGTAGCACATAATTGTGAAGTGAAACGAAAATGATAAATGGTCTTCAAAGTTTTAAACAAATAAAAATCTGAAAAATGTGGTGTGCATTTAGTATTCAGCCCCCTGTACTCTGATGCCTCTAAATACAATCCAGTGCAATCAATTGCCTTCAGAAATCATCTCATTAGTTAATAGAGTCCTACTGTGTGTAATTTACTCTCAGCATAAATACACTTGTTCTGTGAAGGCCTCAGTGGTTTGTTAGAGAACACTGAAGAACAAACAGCATCATGAAGACCAAAGAACTCACCAGACAGGTCAGGGATAAAGTTCTGGAGAAGTTTAAAGCAGGGTTAGGTTATAAAAAAATATCCCAAGCTCTGAACATCTCAAGAATCACTGTTCAATCCATCATTCAAAAATGGAAAAAGTAAGGCACAACTGCAAACCTACCAAGACATGGCCGTCCACCTAAACTGACAGAGCGAGCAAGGAGAGCACTGGTCAGAGAAGCAGCCAAGGGGCCCATGATCACTCTGGAGGAGCTGCAGAAATCCACAGCTCAGGTGGGAGAATCTGTGCACAGGACAACTATAAGTCGTACACTCCACAAATCTGGCCTTTTTGGAAGAGTGGCAAGAAGAAAGCCATTGTTGAAAGACAGGCATAAGAAGCCATGTAGGGGACACAGCAAACATGTGGAAGAAGGTGCTTTGGTCAGATGAGACCAAAGTTGAACTTTTTGGCCTAAATGCAAAGCGCTATGTGTGGTGGAAAACTAACACTGCTCATCACCCTGCACACACCATCCCCACTGTGAAACATGGTGGTGGCAGCATCATGCTATGGGGATGCTTTTCTTCAGCAGGGACAGGGAAGCTGGTCAGAGTTGATGGGAAGATGGATGGAGCTAAATACAGGGCAATCCTGGAAGAAAACCTGTTGGAGGCTGCAAAAGACTTGAGACTGGGAAGGAGATTCACCTTCCAGCAAGACAATGACCCTAAACATACAGCCAGAGCTACAATGGAATGGTTTAGATCAAAGAATATTCATGTGTTAGAATGGCCCAGTCAAAGTCCAGACCTAAATCCCATTGAGCATCTGTGGCAAGACTTGAAAATTGCTGTTCACAGACGCTCTCCATCCAATCTGGCTGAGCTTGAGCTATTTTGCAAAGAAGAATGGGCAAAAATGTCAGTGTCTAGATGTGCAAAGCTGGTAGAGACATACCACAAAAGACTTGCAGCTGTAATTGCAGCAAAAGGTGGCTCTATGAAGTATTGACGCAGGGGGGCTGAATACTAATGCACATCACATTTTTCAGATTTGTATTTGTTTAAAATTTTGAAGACCATTTATCATTTTCATTTCACTTCACAATTATGTGCTACTCTGTGTTGGTCTATCACATAAAATCTCAGTAAAAAACTTTTAAGTTTGTGGTTGTAAGGTGGAAAAATGTGAAAAAGTTCAAGGGGTATGAATACTTTTTCAAGGTACTGTATATACAGGATATTACACTGTGGCATGAAGATATGAAGTTTATAATCTTCATATCTTCACACCACCATGTAATGTTCTTTATACAACCCTGATTCCAAAAAAGTTGGGACAAAGTACAAATTGTAAATAAAAATGGAATGCAATAATTTACAAATCTCAAAAACTGATATTGTATTCACAATAGAACATAGACAACATATCAAATGTCGAAAGTGAGACATTTTGAAATTTCATGCCAAATATTGGCTCATTTGAAATTTCATGACAGCAACACATCTCAAAAAAGTTGGGACAGGGGCAATAAGAGGCTGGAAAAGTTAAAGGTACAAAAAAGGAACAGCTGGAGGACCAAATTGCAACTCATTAGGTCAATTGGCAATAGGTCATTAACATGACTGGGTATAAAAAGAGCATCTTGGAGTGGCAGCGGCTCTCGGAAGTAAAGATGGGAAGAGGATCACCAATCCCCCTAATTCTGCGCCGACAAATAGTGCAGCAATATCAGAAAGGAGTTCGACAGTGTAAAATTGCAAAGAGTTTGAACATATCATCATCTACAGTGCATAATATCATCAAAAGATTCAGAGAATCTGGAAGAATCTCTGTGCGTAAGGGTCAAGGCCCGAAAACCATACTGGGTGCCCGTGATCTTCGGGCCCTTAGACGGCACTGCATCACATACAGGCATGCTTCTGTATTGGAAATCACAAAATGGGCTCCGGAATATTTCCAGAGAACATTATCTGTGAACACAATTCACCGTGCCATCCGCCATCGCCAGCTAAAACTCTATAGTTCAAAGAAGAAGCCGTATCTAAACGTGATCCAGAAGCGCCGACGTCTTCTCTGGGCCAAGGCTAATTAAAAATGGACTGTGGCAAAGTGGAAAACTGTTCTGTGGTCAGACGAATCAAAATTTGAAGTTCTTTATGGAAATCAGGGACGCCGTGTCATTCGGACTAAAGAGGAGAAGGACGACCCAAGTTGTTATCAGCGCTCAGTTCAGAAGCCTGCATCTCTGATGGTATGGGGTTGCATTAGTGTGTGTAGCATGGGCAGCTTACACATCTGGAAAGACACCATCAATGCTGAAAGGTATATCCAGGCTCTAGAGCAACATATGCTCCCATCCAGACGACGTCTCTTTCAGGGAAGACCTTGCATTTTCCAACATGACAATGCCAAACCACATACTGCATCAATTACAGCATCATGGCTGCGTAGAAGAAGGGTCCGGGTACTGAACTGGCCAGCCTGCAGTCCAGATCTTTCACCCATAGAAAACATTTGGCGCATCATAAAACGGAAGATACGACAAAAAAGACCTAAGACAGTTGAGCAACTAGAATCCTACATTAGACAAGAATGGGTTAACATTCCTATCCCTAAACTTGAGCAACTTGTCTCCTCAGTCCCCAGACGTTTACAGACTGTTGTAAAGAGAAAAGGGGATGTCTCACAGTGGGAAACATGGCCTTGTCCCAACTTTTTTGAGATGTATTGTTGTCATGAAATTTAAAATCACCTAATTTTTCTCTTTAAATGATACATTTTCTCAGTTTAAACATTTGATATGTCATCTATGTTCTATTCTGAATAAAATATGGAATTTTGAAACTTCCACATCATTGCATTCCGTTTTTATTTACAATTTGTACTTTGTCCCAAATTTTTTGGAATCGGGGTTGTATGATATGGACACATCCACAAAAAAAAAATATAAGCAAGGTAATCAAAAGAATGTTAATTTTGAACTGGTTCGCCATTTTGACAATACAGCAGGAAAACACTGGGAGTGACATCATCAGAGTGAAATATCAGCAATTATTATCCATACAGGACACTTTTTCAATGGAATAAAAACATGTTCTATTCCCTTCTAGCGCGTTTCATTCATTCAGTTTGATAGCATGTAATATTGTTAGCATATCACTTATCCTACGTGTATTACATCACTCTACCCAATGGAGAATGAGCATTGAATATGGTTTACAATATTGCATGGTTGTCAAAGGAACATGACGTCACACGTCTGAGATGTAAAACTTCTACGCTAGTGAGAGAGCAACTGCGACAATTTGTAAACAAACATGGCCGCCAGGTTTGCTTTGTTAAATACGGAAGATTTTGAGAGAATTTTGAAAGAGAAAGATGCTTTGAACACCCAAAAGGAATGTATATGGATAATAATAATAATAATAATAATAATGGGGCGGCACGGTGGTGTAGTGGTTAGCGCTGTCGCCTCACAGCAAGAAGGTCCGGGTTCGAGCCCTGTGGCCGGCGAGGGCCTTTCTGTGTGGAGTTTGCATGTTCTCCCCGTGTCCGCGTGGGTTTCCTCCGGATGCTCCGGTTTCACAGTCCAAAGACATGCAGGTTAGGTTAACTGGTGACTCTAAATTGAGCGTAGGTGTGAATGTGAGTGTGAATGGTTGTCTGTGTCTATGTGTCAGCCCTGTGATGACCTGGCGACTCGTCCAGGGTGTACCCCGCCTTTCACCCGTAGTCAGCTGGGATAGGCTCCAGCTCGCCTGTGACCCTGTAGAACAGGATAAAGCGGCTACAGATGAGATGAGATGTCACTCAGATCTGCGATGTATTTCGTATAAAAAATGCGAGTTTTTCAACATGAGAAGATAAACTTCATATCTTCAAGCCAACATGTGGTTTTCTTTTTATTATATTGACACATTCAGAAATTTATCAAAATATCAATTTATCATCGATTTCCTCACGAACAGTTAATACACACACTGTTGGAAAAAAAGGTTCTTCAATGGTTCTTTAAGGGTTCTTTGACTAATTAAAGGTTCCTAGCTTCCAAAAAGGATCTTTAAGTGTCTCATCTCATCTCATCTCATCTCATCTCATCTCATTATCTGTAGCCGCTTTATCCTGTTCTACAGGGTCGCAGGCAAGCTGGAGCCTATCCCAGCTGACTACGGGCGAAAGGCGGGGTACACCCTGGACAAGTCGCCAGGTCATCACAGGGCTGACACATAGACACAGACAACCATTCACACTCACATTCACACCTACGCTCAATTTAGAGTCACCAGTTAACCTAACCTGCATGTCTTTGGACTGTGGGGGAAACCGGAGCACCCGGAGGAAACCCACGCGGACACAGGGAGAACATGCAAACTCCGCACAGAAAGGCCCTCGCCGGCCACGGGGCTCGAACCCGGACCTTCTTGCTATGAGGCGACAGTGCTAACCACTACACCACCATCTTTAAGTGTACACTGTAAAATAATAATCAATAATTTGGTGTTTGTACTGCACACTTACTCAGTTATACACACACACACTCACTGAGAAAAATGGTTCTTTAATGGTTCTTTAATGGTTCTTTCAGGGTTTCCTGGATAATTAAATGTTCTCAGCTCCACAAAAAGGGTTCTGCATGGACCTCTTTCTGACAGTTAAACACTCCGGTTTGTGTTCTGCACTGAAACTTTACAGATTCCCTCAGAGAAACGACATGAGAACTGAAAATGAATCACCAGCTCCTGACCAATCAGAGCTCAGAGTTCAGCAGCGCTGTCATTGTGGACATTTCTGAATATCATCATCATCATGATCATCATCATCATCATCATCACACTGGGACCAGGCTGAAGAGATTTCTGAGACGTCAGAGGTTTCTGGGCTGCAGTCATTTGCTCTCCTCGGACAGAGTGTTCGAGTCGGACAGCTGTCTCATCAGCCTCCATATTTCAGTCAGAGAAGAGCAGAGAGGAATCGCAGTACACAGGAAGTTCCTGAGGAAGAACGAACTCCGGATATAAATAAACACTTACAGTAACTTTAATCTAATGTGATCTTTTCATTTCACTGACACTGTCTGAGCCTGAGGCTGAGTCTGAGCTGTTAATCATGGCCCTGTGTGTGTGTGTGTGTGTGTGTGTGTGTGTGTGTGTGTGTGTGTGTGTGTGTGTGTGTGTGTGTTTGGCTCTGAGCAGCTGTTAGGTTATCAAAAAGTGTGAGGAAGATAACTCTGACTAATAGCTACACACACACACACACGTTTGTCACACACATACCAACAGACTTTCCTTTCAACTGCAATAAACTTATTGAACTCTGATATCTCTACAGTCTGAGATATGACGTGCAATACATCGTTTTTCTCTTCAATCCACAATCTGTACATATTGCTTGATTTCCATATTGTTTCTGTTAAGTGTATTTATGTCCATTTTGTATTTATTTATTTATTTATTTATTTATCTATCACCTTTCTTACCTCTCAGGTATTTGCTAAGTAAGTTTTATTTTTGTCTTAGTATTTTGGACCTTTGGGAGCAGCACAAAATAATTTCGTTGTGCCTTAACAATGACAATAAAGTGCTTGAACTTGTCTCACTGTCCTTGTGAGGACCTTCAATTAACATAATTATTAATGCAGTTACTTAATCCTGTCCCTACACCTAAACCTCAGTGATGAAAAGGAAACTTTTGGACCTTTAATTTATTTTTTTTGTTTCAACAACAACAATAACAACAATTTCCTTGTGGGGACCAGCCACATGTCCCCATAAGGTCAAAATGGTCAGATTTTACTCTCCTTGTGGGGATATTTGGTCAACAGCAATTGTATAACAAAAATGTTCATTACCATTAAGATAAAAAATTATTTAACAAATTCAATACATTATACAAACAAACAAACAAACAAACAAACAAACAAACACTTTCTGGTGCCAGGCACAAACTCCTTCCAACACAAACACCCCCAAAAAACAAAACAAACCTGTCAATCAATCAATCAATCAATCAATCAATCAATCGGTTGGTTGATTGGATGGTTTATTTATTTATTGATTGGTTAGTTGGTTGATTGATTGATTGACTGACTTATTGGTTGGTTTATTGGTTGGTTGGTTGATTGCTTGATTCATTGTTGATTGGTTGGTTGATTGATTGATTGATTGATTGATTGATTGATTGGTTGGTTGGTTGATTGGTTGGTTGATTGGTTGGTTGGTTAATTGGTTGGTTAATTGGTTGGTTGGTTGCTTGATTGGTTGATTGTTGGTTGATTGGTTGGTTGGCTGATTGGTTGGTTGGCTAATTGGTTGGTTGATTGGTTGGTTGACTGGTTGGTTGGTTGGCTGATTGGTTGGTTGATTGCTTGGTTGATTGGTTGATTGGTTGGTTGGTTGATTGGTTGGTTGATTGGTTGATTGATTGATTGATTGATTGATTGGTTGGTTGGTTGATTGGTTGATTAATTGATTAACTAGTTAGTTAGTTCATTTCTTAGTTTATTTGTCTCCTACCTTGTTTATTTCTGAAGTGTTGAATTAACCTGACGAGTATTGAATCATTCTGCTCTTGATAATCTATCATTGAGTATTAAGTTGACTGTATTATCCTGAAGTAACTCATACAGTGTTGAATTTTGGTCTAAAACAGTGCTGAATTATTTCTAGTGGTGTTGAATTTACTCACTTTCGTACCGTGTTCACATTCATATTATTGAACCATCGCTTAGTGTTGAATTTACTTTCATGATGTAAACTGAACTCCTGTATTGAAGTATTGAATTAAGCCTGTAATGATGGTGGTATTCAGGCTGGATTCACTGTGACAGTGTTAAATGAGCCCTTCAGTTCTGATCATGTTGAATTACTGTCGTTACAATGCTACATTTATTTTTACAGAGTTACAGAAACTCTGAGAGCTCAGTAAGGCTGTATGGTGTTGAATTCTCTCCTGCAGTGTTTTGGATTAACTTGTGTAGTGTTGATTTAAGTCCTAGAGTGTCGACTTTAACCCAACAGTATTTAATTATGATCATTATTATTATTATGAATGACTTCACATCATGCTGAATGAATGGTGATGAGTTATTTCTCCTGGTGTTGAACCCCAGCAGCGCTGATGTAACTCGGGTGGTGTTGAATTATCTCTCACAGTGTTGAATGAAATGAACCTTTTAGAGAGTTTGAATAATGTGTTCATTGTTCTGGTGTTGAATGGACTCTGACAGTGTTGGTTTGGGATTAGTGGAACTCTGTGAACCTGTAGGTGTTGATTCAACACTAATTACTCAAAGCACAAAAGTTTGTCGATGGAGCCCACAGTGTTCGGCTACAGGACAGGAGTAAAAGAAATTGAGGGTGGGGATGGGGGGGGGAGATGGTCTGCCGTGTGTATGTATGTATGTGTGCATGACGGGGTGGGGGGGTGTTTGACAGCTGTGGCGTGGTGACGCGTGTGGAATGTGGTGGCCGGTATAACAGGGCTTTTATGGCGAGGGCAGATCCGTCTGTAAGCCTCAGTCATTCTCCTGTCAGTCAGAGTAACACACACACACACACACAGTGCAGTGTGGAATTACTGATCCTGATCTCGTTGTGGACACCAGAAGTTTTTTTCCCAGATACAGAAGTTCTTATGAGAGTCAAGAGGAACTACAAACCAGTAGGTTTAATTACTGAATTTTTTTTAAATGCATGAAATTATAAAAGTGTTTTATGTGTAGAAATGATTACTAAATATTTTGGAAATTAAAAAAATGTTTAAATTCATATCCACATGGGAATAAACTCTCAGAGAATTAATCATCATCATCATCATCATCATCATCATCATCATCATCATCATCAGGGTCAATCTGTCTCTGAAAACCCCCAGCTAGAAACAAACTTTAGCTTTTAACTAGATTTATTTTCACTTTACTTTTACATAATTCTTTTTTAAAATAAATTTTGTATAATTTTACAAATATTCAACTTTTATTCTATTTCTACACACTTTCCAATATTTTACCTTATTATTATTATTATTTTCATCTTTCCATCCCTAGGTTCTAATTTTACTTTTCGTTTTTATTTCTTGATTATCTTTTGTGTCATTTTATTTTATTTATTGTACGAACAGTGCCTTAAAAGAGTAAATCTTTAAACTTGATATTATGTAGACATTAATTATAAAATGACATGCTTAGTTAATTCACAATAATTCACGATTTAATAAAAAAAACCCTACCTCTGTGTAAAAGTTACGGACGACAGCATTTTTAATAAAATAAATAAAAAGATTAAAATCTGAGATTTATTCAGAAATGAGTGATTGAGTGACGTAGAAACAGATAATGTTGTCCATAAATAGATGGCCATCATGGCGCAAGGCTAATCCGAGCTAAACATACTTTCCAGATGACATCTTTATAACAAATCTTTACAAAAAAAAAAGATGAATATATAAAGTGTTTGGTGCAATAAACTTTATTTTTTATTTTCTCTTCTGGGAACACTGCAACACTACACTGCAATACAATACTATATTACCACTTCACTTATTTAATTTAATAACATGGTAATAATAAATTAATTTTTTATAATAAGAATAAGAATAAGAATAACTTTCATTGTGTACAGTGTGATAAAATTGACTTTTTAAATTAATTTGCTATCAAATTGAGTTGATATTGTTGCTATCAGTGACTCGTCAGTTATATTCTGACCTTTAGATGTTGTGTGTGTGTCATTATGTTGGAGATGTACAAGTAGAAATGACATAGAAACTCGACGTCATTTATTAGATATAAAATAAAATTAAAAAAAAGGCCACGCTGAAAAACATCAACGTAAAATTAGTGACAATTTCGAAAACATACGTTTCATTATATTTTAAAATGTACAATGATATAAGCTATATTTGTGTGTGTGTGTGTGTGTGTGTGTGTGTTCCTCCCCCTCCTTCAACCTCACCACATAGCTGTCCTCAAAAATAACCATAGGTCACATGGACCCTCATCGACAGTGGGTTAAATTTAGTCTCTGCGTATCACACTGAGATTTGGTCTGACAGAGAACGTTCTTACAACGTTCCTCAAATCTATTCTACAAATTATTACAAGGTTTAGCTGTTTGCGTTGCACAAATTACACCCACAATGTTATGAAAACTTGTTAAAATGGTTTGTGTCACAATGATCTTCATTTCAAGGTGTACAAAAAAAAATCATGAAAATAGCGTATTTTTGATATTTTTGTGTTAACGCTGCAAAAATGTTGCGGGATTTTAAACGTTACGCAAAAAAAAAAAAAAAACCAAAAAAACAAAAGGTTCTCAGGACATCTGGAGCATTTCATAAAGATGACTGACATGCTGAAATTCTCTGTAAGGAGATGTTTACTTAACATTTGTACACTGTAAAAAAAGAATAGTCGAGAATACTTGAAATTTCAAGGCAACAGTCTGCATTAAGAATTTTATGTTTTGCCAACGATGTGCCCATGATAATCCAAACTATGATAACACTGTTATCTTTATTAAGAATTCTTAATTAAGTCAATTTTCAATACCTCATTCTGCCAACATAGGTTTCTCTTTTTGCTGAACAGTGGCATTCACAGTAGTACAAAAAGGCAATTGAGGTTCTCACAATTTTTTGGGGGGGCTTTTTTTACCTTTATTTGGATAGGACAGCGTAGAGACAGGAAATGAGTGGGAGAGAGAGACTGGGAGGGATCAGGAAATGACCTCAGGTCGGAATCGAACCCGGGTCCCCGGATTTATGGTATGGCGCCTTATCCACCTGAGCCACGACAACATGATCTTCAGCTGGAGAGAGAACCACATTGCCCAGCCCTTGCATTTGGGAGAGGAAACCCCGTGTCTTGGTCATTAAGAGCATGCGCTGAATAAACACCTGTGGCAATTATGTATTTTCAATTCAGATTATTCACTATTGCATATTTACACATCATTGAGGTGCATCCTATCAGTTTGATGTGGATTTTTCTGTTCGTTAATAATTATTCATATTTTCTTGTCCATTCAATTGTGAATATGGAATTACTTGAACAAAGCGTAATTCTATTTTTTAGAATTATCCACATCAAGAAAAATCCACATCAAACTGATAGGGTGCACCTCAATGATGTGTAAATATACAATAGTGAATAATCTGAATTGAAAATACATAATTGTCACAGGTGTTTATTCAGCGCATGCTCTGAATGACCAAGACACGGGGTTTCCGCTCCCAAATGCAAGGGCTGGGCAATGTGGTTCTCTCTCCGGTTGAAATTCATGTTGTCGTGGCTCAGGTGGATAAGGCGCCATACCATAAATCCAGGGGCCTGGGTTTGATTCTGACCTGAGGTCATTTCCTGATCTCTCTCTCCCGCTCATTTCCTGTCTCTACACTGTCCTATCCAAATAAAGGTGAAAAAAGCCCCCCCAAAAATTGTGATAACCTCATTTGCCTTTTTGTACTACTGTGAATGCCACTGTTCAGCAAAAAGAGAAATCTATGTTGGCAGAATGAGGAATTGAAAATTGACTTAATTAAGAATTCTTAATAAAGATAACAGTGTTATCATAGTTTGGATTATCATGGGCACATCGTTGGCAAAACATAAAATTATTAATGCAGACTGTTGCCTTGAAATTTCAAGTATTCTCAACTATTCTTTTTTACAGTGTAGAAGGAGTCTCCAGTGTCAGAGTTTGCAGTGTAAAACTTTAAGGACGTCTTTAAATTTTAAGAGTTTACGCTATTTTTTTGGTTTCTCAGTAACACGACAAGCTGTGTGTGTGTTTTTTTAAAGAGAATAAAGCGAGGATAGTGAGGGAACGACTATTTACAGCTGCTATAACATAAGCGAGAACAGGAACTAACTCGTTCAACAACATTAACTGCAACTAAAAACCGAATAAAAAAGTATGACAAAGTAATTGTTGGAAAATTGCTGTGGTATAAGAGGAATAAAACACTTGTAAACGTGCTGTTATAGGAAAATAATCAACTTCCGGGTGATAAGAGTAACGCAGTTTCATCACACCATAAAATGCGAACTATTATGACATCACACATTCAAACTGTTACGTTATCAATGACAAAGAAACGGAAGTAGAGCTGTTGGTGTTTTGAAATGATGTGTTTGTGTATTTAAAGATGTTTTGTTAAAAAGTCAATCATGACCTTTGATATTTGATATGTGTTTGTTTTGGTTTAAAGGAAATATCTTGCAAATAAACAAACTGAGCTTAAAGTCGGTCTTTATGTCTGTCCTTTATAAAAAAAAAAGCTGCATGTTGAATTTGCTCTTAAAGGGGAACTGAAGTCATTTTTAAACTTGCTTTATTTCTTAATTAACGTGTTATTCAATGATGTTTTGGGTTTTAGTAACCTTATATCGTGACTCGTATTGGCAACTAATTGCAATTAAATATTATACTTATCGGCCTGTTCGGATTTTAGCCGTGTTGAATTTAGTTCGTTTGGTCCACGGCAGGCGTCCCTTATCCGCACGATCTTCAAGAGACTTGTACGAGACTTCGAAACGTGAAGTGTCAGCCAGGTGTCAGTGCCGCCATTTTGAAAACTGTTTTCCAAATGAAGTATTGCACAAAAACGAGTTTAAACGATGATTACTGCCTACTTTTTTCAAACTCTCCTGATTGCTATCAAAACAAACAAAACTTCCGGCTTGATTACGTCAGCATTCGAAAGAGGGCACACGTGTCTTTTGACAATGTTGGCAGATGTTGGTCACTTTGATTTCCGCTGTACGTTTTACTTCCGTCCTACGATGTCTCGCACAGGTCGCAACAAATCTTGTTTATG
Organism: Neoarius graeffei; assembly: GCF_027579695.1. NCBI lineage: Eukaryota > Metazoa > Chordata > Actinopteri > Siluriformes > Ariidae > Neoarius > Neoarius graeffei. The sequence continues at coordinate 89,697,511 of NC_083578.1, forward strand.
GCCATTGCTTTGACATATGGACTGATATATTACAGAGCATATTTCAAACACTCAGAACTTACTATAGCAGCGACAAAATAGCTATAAAAATGCATTCTTATATTTAATAAAATGAGAGAAATAGAATTTTGATAAAAAAATTTGCCTTCAGTTCTCCTTTAATGATATAACCACTAAAGTGATGAAAATAGACAGGACTATTTTTCATCAGGGAGGCTGCCGTTACTCCATCGTGTGTGATGTCATTTTCTGCAAGCACAGTGGAGGTGTACAAGTGCATGCTATACTTGTGTCAGCAGGGTGAAGTGCTCTGTTAGGAAGGGCTGGAGACTGATTTAAGTGCAGAAGATCTTTATTATAAACTACAAACAGGCAAACGGTCCAAATTGGCAGGCGTATATATTGTGAACGGTAAAACAGGCAAAAATTTGAGCGAGGCACAAACAGAATATCGTAGACAGAAGCAAGGTCAAAAATGAGGAACAGGAAACAGGAAATCAGTCAGGAAACACGGCTCAGTAACAGGTCACAACAACGCAATACTTCGCAAAGTAAGTCTGCATTCTGAGTCCTTATATAGGTGCGCTGATTGTGTCTTAATCCTGTGCAGGTGCATCATTCATGTCATGCGTGAGTCAGTTCAGAGCCCACGCTGTCCAGAACGCACCTGAGAGTCCTTCTGTTGTGACAACTAGACTATAGTATAATATTATGGTGTAGTGCATTATAGTCTCGGTCAATTTTTTTTCATTCCTCCACAAAAATTATGGCAATGCAGTATTAGAAAAGGAATCAGAATAAAGTAGTGGCTTGTTTATTGCCTGTTTATTTAAAAATATATATACGTACCTGCTTACCTTCCATCCATTTGATGCGTGAGATGGTATGCTGTCATGTGGAATCCTACATCACACAGCGCTGCCCTCGTTTTCGTTATCCCTGTATCTGGCTAATCCAGGACGGCCACGCCCGGGGAAATGGCTCAACAGACTGATGTTACAATTTTAATATGTTTTTTAAGCAAAAGTCTGCTTAATTTTTGTCATCTAGAACATCTTGTGTTAATGGATAGTCATGATATTTCATAACTCCATAATTTCAAAATTTCCTGGTTAATTGCTTTAACACACTCTCTGTATCCATATCTGTATTTACATTTAAGCCAGAAGTGGGCGTGGTTTAGTGTATTCTGGCTATGACAGTTTCTTAATCTCAGCTACATCATGCTAGTTCATAACAGGTCACAACTAGAGATGGGCGCAGCAGTGTTATTTTTAAATTCCCGCTCACACAGTTTTTATCCTCCGCCCAAATGAAGTTTAGCGGGGGCTATAGAAACGGGTTCCGTCCAGCTGTCCATCCATCCGGTCACGTTTTCCTTTCTGGGCCATATCTTTAAAACTACTGAAGATATCTTCATGAAACTTGGTATCCATATCAAGCAAGATGTGAACTGGTGCCTTTTGCTATTTTGGATTTTTGAAAAAAAGTATTTTTCAAATTTTTACATAAAAAATTGATTTTGACTTAGTTTCTAAGAGCAATGTTCATTTCCGGAGCATATATCCAAAACTATTCATGATACGGATTTGAAACTCGGTACACATGTTAACAAGGTGATGTAGATGTGCCTTTTCATACTAAGAAATTTGAGAAATTTTAATTTTTCATGTTTCCATGGAAACAGTTTCAGACTTAGTCTCTCAGGTTAGTCTTGGGGTAGGTTTTGATTCCGGAGCAGAACTTGAAAACTGAGTGGTATAGTCTTGAAAGTTGGTATATGTGTTGATTAAGTAATGTATTTGTGCCTTTTGATACTAAGAAATGTGAGAGATTTTAATTTTTAGCTCACCTGGACCAAAGGTCCGGTGGGTTTATACCATGGGTCACTGCTGAGGCCAGTGTAAAGAGGTCGGGTTGGTTTCCTGCAGCAGAACTTGAAAAATGTGACAAATAATATCTTGAAACTTGGTATATAGTTGGTATATAGGGTGGGCGGGGGATATAGATGACTCTGTCTTCTTGTTATTTTTGTTTGCGATATTTTCTGCCAAAGTTTCGTTTAAACCACCGTGACCCAAACCAGGCACTTACTGTACTACAGATGGTGTAAATGCATGTTGCAATGCCAGTGCTGCTAAAAAAAATTGCACCAGAAGTCGATATTGTCTCTCTGAAATGTTGCTAAAAGTCGACAGTACAATCACACAATATATAACCATGTCTAATTTGCATATCTCACATCATGTGCAGTGTTGTAAAAAAAAAAACTCACCTGAAGTTGTTATTGTCTCTCGGAAATATCAGTAACATTTGCGAGATTGTGTTATTCTAGCAAAAGAAAAGAATAAAGGATGATTTTTGCCTGACAATGAGATAGAGATCGCCAAAGTTGCGAAAAGTCGCTAAATTTCTTGCTAGCTACGAAATATGTTAATTAACGTGGTTAATAATTTTAAGTAACATTGTAATCTTTTTCTTCCTCGTTCATAGCCACATGAACGTACACACCTCACACTTAGGTGATGTTTTTCTTGGATTGTTTCTGGCAAGTTCTTTAAAAAGAAATTGTAACTGTATTTGTACAGTACGTGTCTCGAGCACATTACACTCCCCGGCCACTTTAATAGGAACTTGTTGTTGATTCTAAGATCCCTGTTCTTGGCTGCAGGAGTGGAACCCAATGTGTTCTTCTGTTTTCTGTTGCATGCTGAGATGCTTTTCTGCTCACCACGGTTGTAAAGAGTGATTATATGAGTTACTATATCCTTCCTGGCAGGGCTTAATTTGAGCCGGAACAAGACGGAACAAGATCCGGAACCTCTGTCGTCGGATCCGGCAGCTATTTTCATTTCATTCGGTGTTCCGGCAGCTATTTAAATGGATCAGATCACCTCCGTGACCATCACAAAGGGAAAAAAAATATCAAACAATAAATTAAATAAATAAGTAAATAAAATTTGTTTAGTGTTCGGTTTTGATTTTGATATCTGTTGTTGATTTCTCTCCTATGACATCCACAAAATCTATGCGAAAGGGGAAGGGGGGGGGACATGGGGTGTACACCTCCGCTCAATAGAACACTGGGTTTTTTGTAGCTGTTAGCTTGTGCTGTGGAAAAAATGGCAAAAAAACAAGAAAGCTTACTAAAATTTTTCAAAGTCCCAGGACAGCCGGATCTTAAACGACCTAAAATGGATGACGTTGGACACAGTGACACTGCACCAGCTGCAAGTGTACCAGTCTCCAACTTGTTTTGTAAACCCTTTATTTCTTAACTATTACTTGAATTGATTGCACTTATGTTTGCTGGCACTGCTTTTAAACTTGAAATATGCTTGAAATCCTAGGCTATGCTTTTAAATCCCCTACTTAAATCCTTAAAATGAGTCATTTAACTCATGTCTTGTGTGATCTGATCTCCAATGGTGAAATAAACCGGTTGTGATATGAGTACAGTCTGTTATTTTAGAAGATAAATTTAATATATAATTTAATATATATGGCTCTCACGAAAATGTATTTGAAAATATGTGGCTTTCATGGCTCTCTCAGCCAAAAGGTTCCCAACCCCTGCCTTAACGTATGTGTGGAGAGCGAGAGTGAACTTGAGTGCCTGTTTGGAGAACATTCTGAGCGTTGTCCATTGTTGTCCAGGATTTGATAACTGGTGCTGTTGCAATACATGTCATGCAATAGGCGTGTGTGTAAAATTATAGTAAACCGCCCCCCGCCGTTTTTTTTTTTTTGAGTTGCCGGACCCACCCACCTCCTGCGTTCCAGGACCTCCCACTTCACAAATTAAGCACTGCTTCCTGGCAAAAAACCTCAAACCTTGAACCAATCTGTCCATTTTCCTTTGACCTTTCTTATCAACAAGGTGTTTGTTTTGTTTCCACCCACAGAACTGTCGCGCACTCAGTGTTTTTTGTTTTTTGCACCATTCTGTGTAAACTCTACTCAAATCAGTCCATCTGGCTCAAACCAACACCCATGCCACAGTGAAAAAAAGTCACACTTTGAGATCACAATTTTTTTTATCTGTTCATTCCTAATAACGGAATACTCATTTATGTCCTTCGTCTAAATGAAGCTCTAATATCGGATTAATTATCTCACAGTTTACAGTATTGCAGTGATGTTACAAGAAATTTAGCTGTATTTGTCCCATGTAGCATTCTGAAAATAATTTCTTGTTAGCGCAGAAACCTAGCAAGTGTGTAGTGCTGTGTTCTCACCAAACACACACAACACAACACTGTCAATGTTTGTGAAGTGAATGTAGGAAGAGTAACAACACTTCAACATGTTCATGATAATAGTTTGATAAAAGCCCTCTGGGGTGAAAATAAATAGCCTACTGTCTGTTGTAAAACAAAACAAAAAAACCCCCTCATATTTCTTAGTGTGCTTGAGTTTGTGGGTAACAGTTGTGCCTTTTTACTGGTGTTAGCATCTTCACTCAAGTTACACGGCGTCCCCTTTACTCGAGTTTTAGCTGTCCAGCCGGGAACATTTGCATTTTGATGGCTGATGTTTGCTTCTTTAGTTCTGGCACTGGAACTAGGAACCTAAAGCAGATGTTTTTTGGTTTTAAGTTTGCAAAAGTTAGTGAAAAGCTAGTCATGGCAGGTGGAATGGGATATCCACTAAAACAGGGCTTTTCAAAATGTGGGGCGCGCCCCCCCTGGGGGGCACCAGAGTTCTTCGGGGGGGGCGCAACGTGAGAAAAAATAAACCAGAATAAGTTACTATTGCGGACATTTAGCGAACTTCAGCTAGCCTTTGCCAGAGACTAAATGGATTGATTTTTAGTACCTAAAGCTACAGTGAGTGAGGAGACAGAGTCTGGGCCAAGCAAAAAACAGAGCCTCCAGGATTTCGCGATGTTGCGATTTGCAACGTCAACGCAAATTCAACCAATCCCCGCGAATTCAGGGCGGTGTTGCAATTATATCCAATCACCGCAACCTTCCCGCAAATTTGACCAATCGTTGGCGTCGTCTTGAGGTGACGTCGACAAACTACCTTCCGCCTTACTTCCGTGTATACGTTCAAGAGAAGCAGCATGTGCGCAGTGTTGCCAGATTGGGTGGTTTAAAGTGCATTTTGGCAGGTTTTGAACATATTTTGGTCTGGAAAACGTCAGCAGTATCTGGCAACACTGCATGTGCGAGTCAGTGTTTCTGTAGGCTTAAATTCTGTTACTGAAAGTGTGTTATGTTTACAGTGAAGGACTGTGTGCACTTTACATTATTTTTTTACTTAATACAAGAAATTAATGGATGCCAACATTTTTGCCAAAATGGTATTTTATTTTCCATTGTTTAGGCAGCTTCAGCATCATACTATGAGATTCTGTTCAAATTGTTTTTTTCTTCTATGAAGCCTGAGCCATTTATTTTATTAGTTTATAATTATTGTTTAATTTAGTCTTCAGGAGAGACTGCCTGCACACAGTACTAGTATTAATAGTTTTTTTTTTCTTACATGAAAGCTGAGGCATTTATATTATATTTGAAGGTAACTTCATGTTGTGCTGTGAGGTTCTCTGCACTTTAACTTTTGAACCAACAGGAGCATTTGGATAAGTAAAGCCTATTTTTCTGCATTTTTGTAGTCCTGGTAATCTTTTATATTGGTAAAGTTGTTTATAGGACCATTTCTCAGTGTCTTTGTTTTTTTAATCAATAGTTTTTCAGTAATAACTTAATATTTAACATATCACTCAATTTTAATCACAAAAAGAGAAAATTGCAACAATTTCTCGCAGCTTTCACTTCCTCCCGCAATGTAATTGCAACAAAAACCTAAAAAACACCGCAACTTTCATCGCAATTTTTTGGAAAACCCTCCGCAACATCAGACATTTTAACCCGCAACAATCACAAAAAAGGCCCGCGGAATCCTGGGGGGACTGAAAAAAGAAGGAAGTATGACCACGATTATTTAAAGTTTGGATTTTCATGGACTGGATCTGAAGATGCTCCACTGCCACAGTGTGTTGTCTGCCAAGAGGTGCTAGCTAACGATGCTATGAGATGTTTAAAATGTGTAAAACAAGATGTTTTAAAAAGCACAGATGTTTAAAATGTGTAAAAGAAAAAAATAATGTGTACAACAACCATTTTTTAAAATACGAATGGAACATTAAGTATATCAACAACAAAAAGGGGGGGGGGGCGCTGTTGTTTATTTGCTCTCTGAGGGGGGGGGGGGGGGGGGGCTGACTCTCCCACACTTTGAAAACCCCTGCGCTAAAATATAACTACAGTGTGATCTGTTCAATTAAACTGAGAACAGAAATGCACTTGTTAGACAATAGTACAATATTAAAAATGTCATTTTGTCTTTGGAAACCAGATCCAGGGTGGCACGGTGGTGTAGTGGTTAGCACTGTCGCCTCACAGCAAGAAGGTCCAGGTTCGAGCCCCGTGGCTGGCGAGGGCCTTTCTGTGTGGAGTTTGCATGTTCTCCCTGTGTCCGCGTGGGTTTCCTCCGGGTGCTCCGGTTTCCCCCACAGTCCAAAGACATGCAGGTTAGGTTAACTGGTGACTCTAAATTGAGCGTAGGTGTGAATGTGAGTGTGAATGGTTGTCTGTGTCTATGTGTCAGCCCTGTGATGACCTGGCGACTTGTCCAGGGTGTACCTCGCCTTTCGCCCGTAGTCAGCTGGGATAGGATCCAGCTTGCCTGCGACCCTGTAGAACAGGATAAAGCGGCTAGAGATAATGAGATGAGATGAGAAACCAGATCCACTCTTCTTTTCCCTCCTGCACTTCATCAGTCATCACCTTGATCTACCTGCGTTCAGAGTGGAGGCGGCAGATTAAATGCATGATCCTGATTGGTTCATTCTTTTCTACATAGCGTCTGGGAGCCAGTAAAATGTATTTAATCACATTATGGGATGTGTGATGTTTGTGCGATGTTGTATATAATGTATATAATCATCTGTGTTCTGTAATCATCTTAAAAAGCTACAAAGAAGCATCAGGAACTGTCAAAGATTCAATTTCAGATGGATTCAAACATGAAATCCCCCCATACATTACATTAATGGCATTTAGCAGACACTCTTATCCAGAGCGATGTACGGTACAACGCACCCAGAGCATCCTGGGAAGCAGTTGGGGATTAGGCGCCTTCCTCAAGTGCACTTCAGCCATTCCAGGGAATTGAACCAGCAACCTTTTGGTCCCAAAGTTGCTTCTTTAACCAGTAGGCCATGGCTTCCCCCAAGACCTTGTGCTTGGGTTTCTAACACTATAGGTTCTTGTCATCAGTTGGAACCAATGAAACCAGTCATGGAACCAAAGCACATGTGGGGATCAGAGGTGCCAAGGATAACATTTCTAAATGAAGTTAGAGTCTACGCTCTAAATTAAAAGCGTACTGCAGCCCATAATCGAATTGGACGATTAGAAATAAAGAGCTAGTCTTGCTCTAGGTGATAAACTCAGCTACTGGGAAAATGTGCTCATGGTGTAACTCTTCACTAGCAGGTTAAAATGATTGACATACAATACTGTGCAAAAGTCTTAGCCCCTTTATTTTTCCTTCATACAAACTTTGTTATAGATTTCTATTTTATGTCTTCTACACTGCTGAGTCAAAACATAACAAAAACATTTTAGAGCTCCAAATGTTCATTTTCCAGCACAAAATTAAATGTTACAGAAATTTTTTTTGTAATATGTCTGAGCAGCATATTCCATAAGAAACCACTTTTCAGATTAAAAAAGAAAACAGAACTAGATTGAGACTCTGACTAAAGTCACAGTAATTTGTGCTAGCTGTTACAAACCAGGACGTCTGGTCACCGTACCCTATAGATCTGGAACGGTAAGAGATAAAGAATGAAGCTCAGTGAGGAAAAGCTACGCCCTGCTGCCCTGAACAAAATAAAAAAAAATAATAATAAAAAAAAAAAACACTGATTGAAAAAGTCATGAAAATTGACAGAGTTATAAGTGATTGAAAAAAATCCGGTTTTTCATGGATCATTCCAGATAAGTGATCCAGATCAGCACCAAAAGTCATATAAACTTAATTCAGCCCAGAGGGATTCTTCATGTAAATTTGGTGATGATTTGTTGAAAACTGAGGGAGAAATAGCGTCCTAAAAACCTTAGGATGATAATAATAATAATAATAATAATAATAATAATAATAAAGTAGAAAGCTCTTGAGTGAAAGTAACAGTTTGCTCCAGCGCTGCGAGCACACATTAATGAAGGCTACTAGGTTTTGTTGTAAAATGAAGACGTGAGTGTGACAGTCAAAGTGTCCAGAAGAACTGGGGCTGGTTCTGTAAGATGCTCAGTAAAACCTGCAGATGATTTCCATATAAAACTGACCTCACTGGACCTCAGACTACTGTTTTTTTTTTTTTATAGCAAAGATCCGTCTCACACCAAATACCGACTTTGTTTCATTTATTATGGCTTACTGATTACTGTTTATAGTATTTTTTAACATTGAAACATTTAATTTCATTATTTTTTAAGCCATTTTTGGTCGACAGCATTTCTTGGTAAATGCTTCTTTGTTTCTTTCAGCATTTCTTTGTAAAAAGGTTGTAAAATCTAGAAAAGTTTAAGGGGGTGAATACTTGTGTAAGATGCAAGATGCTGTATTTTAAAACTGTGATTTGGATTTTTCTTTCTTTCTTTCTTTCTTTCTTTCTTTCTTTCTTTCTTTCTTTCTTTAGTTTTGGTAATGATTTTTTGTTGGTAACAGTGTATGTTGAAATTGTTTATGCACTCGGATAAATGTTGACAAATTGATGTGCAGTTGTTGGTCATTAAACTTGTTTCCTAAATCCCGCTCACTCACCATTGGATCAAGGGTCATGTGACCTGTTACATAAATTCAGTTTTGCACTCCTGGTATAGATGGTGATATTTTCCCTAAAGTGTGATTAATATATTAGCGTGCCTAATTATGCTTCATTAAAATGTACCATGCGCCACTTTCCTTTGATTTCTGTTGATTTCTCTCTCTCTCTCTCTCTCTCTCTCTCTCTTCTTCCTGCATGTGGCTTCATCATAGCCTTCATCTGAAGAATCCATCTTTAGGCCTTGTCATCCTGTCTAACAGAGACGCCAGAATGACCGACGTCATAAGCCTCAGTAAAACAGAGCACACAAAGCGCAAGACTCAGGACAAGGAAATGAACGGCATCACGGAAGAAAAAGAGACAAAGAAGACCGACAGGATGAGAAAGCGTGAAAGGCTGCAGAAGAGCTCCGAGGCCAGCATCACTGAGGTGAAGAACATGAACGAGGTCGGAAACTTGCAGGATGATTTGACGGAGAAGGGTGGAGCCAACCTGACAGACGTTGCATTCAAACAAGAGGTATGGAGAAGATGATATCCTGCATCCCTTATCTCCACTAACGATCTCCAAGAGTGACAAGGCCTTTGATTGATCAGTGTGGAAATATAAACGTTATAAAATGGGCATTTTCTAATAAATGTTATTGATACGGCATAAAATTGGTATAAAGAGGTGATCTTGCTCTAAAGGATGTCCATTGAAGGTTTTTAATTTAATCACATAGTCATGTTAGGTTCAAGCACGTTCTCCTTTGAACGTCAGTTTTGAACATCCTTGTCATCATCCTGCTTGCTTTCTTCCCAAAGAGGCTTCTCAAGTCCAACAAACCAGTGCAGAAGTGCTACATCCCGAAAGTGGGCAAAGGGAACATAAAGAACAAGTTTGAGGCCATGCAGAAGGTCAGGGAGGAGAGGAACCGCATGAGGAGCGATGAGGAGCAGAAGAAGCGCAAGGAGCAGTACATCAAAGAGCGAGAGCGGAGCCGCAAAAAGCAAATGGTCAGTATATGAGCTTCAATGTCAGATGAAACAAGTGTGTATTCAAAAATTATGAGCCTGGTCATGTGACTATAGGGGGTCCAATCAGTTTCCTGAATGCAGGCTTAATTACTTACAGGAATACCAGCCGTTCTGGCCTGATCACGATGCAGGCCGTGTAAAAGCAGATGATCCTGCAGATAAATCCTTTCTCACCTTACAACCACCTGCTGTCTTATCCTCCACAGATAAAAGAGCTGCTCGCCTCCAGTGACGAGGAGGAGGAGGAAGTAAAATCAGCAAAGGTTGAGAAATCGTACGTCCCCAAGATCATCGGTAAGTCCGAAGATGTAAAACACAGACACCGGCTTTCTGAAGGCAACCAAAATCCAAATCTACATCATCCTTTATCTTTATCTTTCCTTAACCCTGTTTCTGCTCCCAATGTGTCCACAGGCACCGTGAAGGGGAAGTTTGCTGAGATGGAGAAGCAGAGGCAGGAAGACCAGAGGAGAAAGATGGAAGAAGAGAGGAAGAAGCGGGTCACTCAGGAGGCACTGGAGAAGGCTAAGATTAAGAAGGAGTTAGCCAAGAGGGCGGAGGAGGTGAGTGAGCATGTTTAGGGAAGGAGTCTCCATTATCAGTGCTTTGTACCAGGCTTTGTACATCTACAGAATGGAGGCGTTTACACTTTCTTAGTAACAGGACAAACTGAGAGAGAGAGAGAGAGAGAGAGAGAAAAGTGAGAAGCTGGTAAAGGAATGACTGTTTTTATTCTATCCACATTCACTGGATATGAGCAATCATGCACTCTGATTGGCTACTCTACTACTAGGCTATCAGCTCATATACCGCGAGTAGAGAAAAACAAAATGGCGGACTACATCAAGTCAGATATTTCATTTTGTTATCAAGTATCTAAAAGAAACAGAAATAGCTAAAAGAATATAGTGGGTCCCCCCCCCCCCATCCCATATCTCCTGTTCCACACTCCAGCCCAGTTGGTGGCGGTAATGCACCTTTAAGTTGGTTTGCCAATCGTCAAAAAAACCCTAAAGAAGAAGAAGAAAATGGCAGCGCGTGTTGCTGAACCAACCAAAGACAAAATAAAAACTCTACTCGAAAACAAAATCCCCCCAAAATACAAAAAAAGCAACAAAATATGGAATAAAAGCATTTGATGGTAAGAACGCCCATCCATTATCTGTAGCCGCTTATCCTGTTCTACAGGGTCGCAGGCGAGCTGAAGCCTATCCCAGCTGACTATGGGTGAGAGGCAGGGTACACCCTGGACAAGTCACCAGGTCATCACAGGGCTGACACATAGACACAGACAACCATTCACACTCACATTCACACCTACAGTCAATTTAGAGCCACCAATTATCCTAATCTGCATGTCTTTGGACTGTGGGGGAAACCGGAGCACCCGGAGGAAACCCGGGGAGAACACACAAACTCCACACAGAAAGGCCCTCGCCAGCTGCTGGACTCGAACCCAGAACCTTCTTGCTGTGAAGCGACAGTGCTAACCACTACACCACTGTGCCACCCTGGTAAGAATGCATCTTTTTTATTTTTCAAGAATTATTATCACATTTTTCACAAATTGCTCCTGTCATTTCACCAGTTTGTTTACAGTGAATGTGGCTAGAATAAAAGAGTTACTCCACTCAATCTTGTCATACATGGATTATAGACAAGTCAGTGCTACGCACCTTGTTGGCTATCAGCTCATTTGCGACTTGATTTCGTGGAATAACTGTTAAATAGCTGCTTTATTAAATGTAACTTTAAACAGATAAAAATTAGCAAATCAATGATTACCGATGATTGATTGTTTTTTTCCGGTAACAATTTTATTCCTTATTTACAGCGACAAATTAAAGAATAAACAGAAATAAACCCCAACAAATCTCTCCATACTTTCTGTATCTTTGGAGATATCATATCCAGTCAGTGAAGCAGCTGGTCTTAGCAAAGTCAAGAATCACTTCAGAGCGCAAACACATGGTGTGTGGAAACAGTGGTTTAAAACAGAGTGTGAACTGTTGTCTTTTTTACTCGTGGAAGTGTGTTAGACAGTGAGATCACCTTTAATTAGATTGCTAACAGTCAATAAATCTAATAAACATTATCAGTGATTATTGCTTTGAAATGAGAAAACATTCACATTGCTTGTTTAAAAATAAACAGACCAACTGTCTCCAGCGCATCTGCCCCAGAAATCTGATTGTTGAGGCTGTAAAACTGGCAGGTCCAGACGACATGTGACCAGCAACTGTTTCCCACACAGTCTAAAATGAGCCGTCAGCCACTTATTCAGACTGAATTAGGCGCTGCTATCTGGGGCTCATGCAGAGCAAACAGAGGCAGCTGAGCCAGCGGAACGCCGAGGCCTTATCTACAACTCGCCTGGGTTTCTTTGTGTGTCAGAGACAGTATAGGATTCAGGAACATGTCAATTCAGGCTGGCAGTTCGAACATTACATTACATTACATTACATTACATTACATGGCATTTAGCAGACGCTCTTGTCCAGAGCGACATACGAGTGTAAAAGTCAGGTACAGGTACGAGGTGCTGAACTTCTAGACAAGAAAGTTCTAGTGCCAACTGTACAAGTGACAACAATACTGAGTGTAATATTCTGTTGAAGTACCAATACTCAAACAGGCAAGGAAACCAACCAACCATACAAAGTATAACTAAATAGAGAACTCAAAACAGCTAACCCCAGGCTAGACCATACACAGCCTGGTTGGTTGAGACCAAAATGCAGTTACACAGTGGGCAGGGAGGAAGGGGTGAGTCTTCACTCTGCTCTTGAAGGTGGTCAGGGAGTCGGCAGTTCTGACCTCAATGGGAAGGTCATTCCACCAATGGGGAATCAGGACAGACAGTAGTCTTAAAACAGGCTGGGCAGGAGCAGAGAGGAGGAGGGGCCAGGCAATCAGTAGTAGTGGAGCATAGGGATCTGACTGGTGTGTAGGGGTGGATCAGACTCTGGAGGTATGCTGGCCCTAACCCCTTGAGAGCCTGGTAAGCTAGCACCAATGTCTTAAATTTGACATGAGCTGTAATAGGTAGAAGCTGGAAGGCCAGCAAGGAGAGAGTTGCAGTAGTCCAAGTGGGAGAGGATCAGCGCTTGGACCAGGAGCTGAGTAGAGTAGGTGGTAAGAAAAAGGCGGATCCTTTGGATGTCATAAAGGAGGAATCTATATGTCCGGGTCACTGCAGCAATATTCAGTGAGGAGGAGCCCATCATCAAACATGACCCCTAGGTTCTTTGCACTGGGTGAAGGAGACCTAGAGATGTCCCCAGGGGTGGAGAGGATGGAGCAGAAATGTAGATTACCTCCGTCTTGCCTGGATTGAGCTTCAGGTGATGGTTGTCCAAACAGCTCTGGATGTCACACAGGCAAGCAGAGATGCGAGTGGAGATTTGTATCAGAAGGAGGAAAAGAGACAAACAGTTGGGTGTCATCAGCATAGCAGTGGTAGGATAGACCATGAGCAGAGATAATCCATCTGAGAGACTGGGTGTAAAGGGAGAAGAGAAGCAGACCAAGGACTGAACCTTGAGGGACACCAGTGGTAAGTGGGTGTGGTGCTGATACAGTACCAGACCAGGTAACCTGCTGCTGAACTGGGTGAACCACTCCAACGCATTTTCAACCTCAGCCTGCAGCTGGGGAGAGTGCCCACCCTCTGGAAGACATCATGCATCGTTCCAGTTCCCAAGAAGAACCGGCCCAGCGAGCTGAACGACTTCCGACCAGTGGCACTCACTTCACATCTGATGAAGACGTTGGAGCGGCTCTTCCTCAGCCTCCTCAAACCCCAGGTGCAACACACCCAGGACTGTCTACAGTTTGCGTACCAGGCAGGTGTTGGTGTGGAAGACGCCATCCTCTACCTGCTACATCGAGTCCACTCGCATCTGGATAAGGGAAATGGCACAGTGAGGATCCTTTTCTTGGACTTCTCGAGTGCCTTCAACACCATCCAGCCCCTTATGCTTCAGGACAAACTGAACAGGATGCGAGTGGACCCCTGCCTGGTCACCTGGATCTCCAGCTACCTCACTGACAGGCCACAGTACGTCAGGCTGAAGGACATCATGTCTGACACTGTGATTAGCAGCACCGGAGCACCCCAGGGCATGGTGCTGGCCCCTCTTCTCTCCACCCTGTACATCGCGGACTTCTGCTGCAACTCGGAGCTGTGTCACATTCAGAAGTTCGCTGATGACACAGCCATTGTGGGGTGTATCAGGGATGACAGAAAGGAGGAGTATTGGAGCCTGGTGAGGGACTTTGCCATTTGGTGCAACAGGAACCATCTGCAGCTGAACACCTTGAAAACCAAGGAGCTGGTCATTGACTTTGGGAGGTCCAGACCAAGGTCACAACAGGTTCTGATCGAGGGAGTCGAGGTGGAGGCTGTGGATTCCTACAAGTACCTCGGGCTGTGGCTGGACAGCAAGCTGGACTGGACTTGCAACACCAACCACTTGTACAGGAAGGGACAGAGCAGGCTATACTTCCTGAGGAGGCTGCAGTCCTTTAACATCTGCAGGAAACTCCTGTGGATGTTCTATCAGTCCATGGTCACCAGTGTCCTGTTTTACACCGTGGTGTGCTGGGGGGGCAGCACATCCAAGAAGGACACAGCCAGGCTGGACAAACTGATCAGGAGGGCCGGCTCTGTGGTCAGCATGAAGCTGGACTCTCTGGTGATGGTGGCAGAGAAGAGGACTATGGTCAAACTACTGAACATCATGGACGATGCCAGTCACCCTCTGCACACCGTCATCAGCAACCAGAGGAGCCTGTTCAGTGACAGAATGCTCCTTCCCAAGTGCAGGACTAACAGACTCAAAAACTCCTTTGTCCCTCACGCCATCAGACTGTACAACTCCTCTCTGGGGGGGGGGGGGGGGGGGGGGGGGGAGGGGTAACAGGAGGACAGAGGACGGGAAGGAGCAGTAGCCTAGCCTAACAATAAGCAATACTGGACAATGTGCAATATAATGTGCAATATAATGTGCAATACCTCTTCTGTTGGATTTTTCCCTTCCTCTTCTCCATATCTTATTCTTATTCTTTTATATATTTGTATATGTAAATACCTAATTTAATTTAATTTATCTAGAAATTTTTCTCTATTTCTATTCTCTGTTTATCCTGTAATGATGCTATTGGAATTTTAATTTCCCTGAGGGAACCCACCCAAAGGGATCAATAAAGTTCAATCTAATCTAATCTAATCTAATCTAATCTAATCTAATCTAATCTAATCTAATCTAATCTAATCTAATCTAATCTAATCTAATCTAATCTAATCTAATCTAATCTAATCTAATCTAATCTAATCTGGAACCTTTCTCTAAAAATGAGGCAGAGAAATCCTGAAATGGATCTAATGTCCTGAAAAAAGTTGGAGATCTGGAGACATTTTTAGACTCATTAACAAATGATCCAGCTGATGATCAGATAATGAATTTATTTCTTTCATGTTTTAATTCAGAATAGAGATGGAGAAATGCTGAAGAATCTGCTGATACTGAACGTCCTACTCGCACACCAGTTGCTTCTTTCCTTTAAACGGCTAATAGTTGCTGTCTCTTAATGGTTTAACAACTAGTTTTGACTCAATATCGACACAACAAAGACTTAAAGGTGGAGATATGGAGAAATATGGGAACATGTTTGGAATTCTGTTAGCAAACAAATTTAATCTTTGAGGAAAACCTACTAATGCTTCTGGAGGCAAAGATCTCGTGTTAAGCGTGTCCATTTTGGTACATTTCAAAACAATCCGATGTTAGTTAATCGTAATCATTCGATTTCATGATGTTTGATTTTTGAACTTCGCACCACAGGAAGGAGACGACAGCGTCTTGGTGCAGGTCATCCCAGCTAAATCACAGAAGCAACCTGGGAAGATTAAAATGAACTTTGAGGACATGGAAAAGACTGGAGAGGAGGAGATGAAGAAGAAGAGCGAGGAGGAAAAGAAGAAGAGATATGATGAGAACCGGCACTCGTTCAGTGCCTTGCTCCTCCTACTCAAGCGAGTAGGACACTTCTTTGCTTTGCTCCTGCTTGATCTTTATTTTATTTTACTTTTTCACTTAATTTCACTATTTCTCCTGCTTAATTTCCACTATTTCTTCATTTTGTTTTTCACCTTTACAAGATAAGTTAGCTTTTAAAACAAAATGCCAGGGAGCAAAAAATCCAGGAGATCCTGCAGAAAATGCACAGAACTAGAACAGAGGATTTCTATCCTGGAATCAAAGATTGATGCCCTGCCAAAGACGGACGAACTAAGAGCGATATCTCATGAAAGGAGTACAGAAACAGTGGCTGAGAATGCAGAGATTGCACCCCGACAGGCCGATGGCATTGCAGATCGAGTGGATGAATACATCGCTCTAACAGGGCAAAATATGAGTACAGAAAACTGGCACAAGATGGGTGGCAGGCCCAAAAATAAAAACAGAAGAGTAATTACTTCAACACCAGTTCGTTCTGATACTATGCAACCCATGCTCCACAGCCATGCTATTAATCCACAGCCCATAAGGCTTCAGAACAAATTTGAATGCCTCAGGGATGTGGAAGCAGAATTTTCAGGCGGACAAGCACATCATGGAAAGAGATCGCACCACAACCGAAGAGCTGTGGGAAGAGGCAAAAAGCAGCTCGTAACACCACCTGATCCCACAACCCTTGTTCTTGGTGATTCCACTGTAAGACATTTAAAAGGACATGGGATGATTATTTGCTGCCTTCCAAATGCATCCATCTCTGACACCAAAGACAGCATTTTGAAACTCTTGTCCGAGCATAAAACTATCAAACGTATTGTTGTGCATGTGGGAGCAAATTATGTTTTCAGAGAACAGCTGTTTGTCCAAGATGATTTCAGAAAACTTTTTTCTGACCTCTATAAGACTAGAATACAATCTTTTATCAGTGGCCCACTCCCTGCAAGGGGAAGCTTTGCATTTACTAGACTCTTCAGTCTTAACACCTGGCTTGGAAAAACTTGTTTTTTATTTGGTATGAACTTCATAGACAATTTTAACCTTTTCTGTAATCGCAGAGAATTCTTCAAGCCAAATAGCACTGAACTCAACCGGATTGGGACCAAAGTTTTAGCTGATCACTACAGCCTCTCTCTCCAGCATGCATTCTTTTCTCAGCCAACATTGAGCAGAACTGCTGATAAGTGCTCACAGACTGAACCAGTTACAGATATCAACAATTCCTCTACAAAGTCAAAACAATTACCCATGCAAGCACAGCAGAGATGCTTCAACAAGGACACACAGCCATCTGGGGCAGACTGCCAAGAACCATCAGGGGCAGACTGCCAAGGTCATCAACAATCACATGGAGAATGTGAACATGTTGTTAAGAATGGGCAGCCACAGATATCTGCATCACCCATCCCTATTGAGGACCTGACCAAAGACAATCATGTCAAGGCTGCATCATCCACATCTCGACCCCATGCAAGTATCACAGAGACTGTCAGGGAGACAGTCACCACAGAGACAGTCATGGAGACACTCACAAAGACCTCACCAAAGTCCCAATCTCAGTCCCAATCTTCTGACTTTATTGTACCATCTCCGTCTCCCCCCGCATGGATTTCCCTAAAAGTATGCAGAGATTGCTGCCAATGGCTGCACTCTCTTTTTCCAGCCCAAATCATTCGCGTCAAGCAGTGTACCCAGTTCATTGAAAATCAACCAACAGACTGAATTGTGTTTGCCCAGGACTTTCAGCTGGCTACCAATCTTTTTCACCATCTAAAAAATACATGACATCTCCAATCCTTCCCCCTCCCAACCTCATGGAAAATACAGAGAGTCTTGTATGATGTGCTGTGGGTCCCTGCATTGGGTGTAGTTTTGAAAACAAGCTGGGACCCAGTACGCCTATGCCATTCTCTATTCCTGTGTTGATAAGAAATAGAAAACATAGAGCATATTTAACCCAGGGGGTAAACCAGTCTAGTCTCCTTCCTGTTTCAAAACAACATCAGAGTGCCCAAGCGGATATTACTTCTAGACTTTCTGTAAAGCTAGCTCTTCTGAACGTTAGATCACTTTCAAACAAGTCATTTTTAATTAATGATCTTATTTGCAAACACAATCTTGATTTTTTGCTTCTAACTGAAACATGGCTGGATCAAGCAAAGAGTGTTACCACCCTTATTGAAGCAGCTCCCCCAAATTTTAATTTCATGAGTGCTACCCGACATGGAAAAGGTGGAGGGATCGCAAATATATTCAAAGACTCTTTTCAATGTAAACAATCCTCACTTGGTGATTTTACATCCTTTGAACACTTATGTGCACTTGTTACATGCTCTCCTAACATATTGTTATTAACTATTTACAGGCCTCCGAGACATTCAGCCAAAGTTTTTCTGGGAGAGTTTGGTGAACTGTTGTCAGTCATTTGCTTAGAGTTTGACTGTCTTATTATATCTGGGGATTTTAACTTGCATGTAGATAATACTGAAAACACTTATGCCAGAGAACTACTTGCACTTATTGACAACTTCAAAATCCATTCAAAATCAAAAGAGTCAATGACAAGTAGAAAGCACCATGGAAGCAATACCCAGCTGTTAAATTGCTAAAGAGAGAATGTAGAAAGACTGAAAGAAAGTGGCACAAATCTAAACTTCACATCCATTATCAAATCCATAAAGAGATGCTTTGTAAATATCTCATCTCATTATCTCTAGCCGCTTTATCCTGTTCTACAGGGTCGCAGGCGAGCTGGAGCCTATCCCAGCTGACTACGGGCGAAAGGCGGGGTACACCCTGGACAAGTCGCCAGGTCATCACAGGGCTGACACATAGACACAGACAACCATTCACACTCACATTCACACCTACGGTCAATTTAGAGTCACCAGTTAACCTAACCTGCATGTCTTTGGACTGTGGGGGAAACCGGAGCACCCGGAGGAAACCCACGCGGACACGGGGAGAACATGCAAACTCCACACAGAAAGGCCCTCGCCGGCCCCGGGGCTCGAACCCGGACCTTCTTGCTGTGAGGCAACAGCGCTAACCACTACACCACCGTGCCGCCTTGCTTCTTAATTTTGTACCCAAAAAAAAAAAAAAGTAGCCTTCATTATGTGTGTTTTTTATTTATTTATTTTTAATCTGAAAAGTGCTCTCTTATGGACTATGCTGCTCAGATATAACACATTTCTTTTCCTGTAACTTTTTAATTTTGTCCTGGAAAAAAAGCCAAATGAACATTTGGAACTCCTAAAATGTTTTTGTAATGTTTTGATTCAGTAATGTAGAAGTCATACAATAGAAATCTCTAACAAAGTTTGTATGAAGAAACAAAAATCGGAGGCCTGTGCACTTGTTACATGCTCTCCTAACATATTGTTATTAACTATTTACAGGCCTCCGAGACATTCAGCCAAAGTTTTTCTGGGAGAGTTTGGTGAACTGTTGTCAGTCATTTGCTTAGAGTTTGACTGTCTTATTATATCTGGGGATTTTAACTTGCATGTAGATAATACTGAAAACACTTATGCCAGAGAACTACTTGCACTTATTGACAACTTCAACCTAGTACAACATGTACAGGGGCCGACCAACTCTCGTGGTCATACCCTTGACCTCGTCATCACAAAGGGTCTTACTGTTTCTACTACTGTTGTTGACCTGGCCTTATCTGATCATTTCTCTGTTTTCTCTGATGTTTCTATGTCCCCTCACATTCAGAACAGCTCAACGACTATAGGTAGGAGAGTCATAAACGACAACACGTGTTCTCTTTGAGCAAGCTCTCTCTCGGATCTCAACCAAAATGTCAGACTCTGTAGATGACTTACTGGAAATTTTTAATTTAAATATGACCCAAATTATGGATGATATTGCTCCATTCAAAATCAAAAGAGTCAATGACAAGCAGAAAGCACCATGGAAGCAATACCCAGCTGTTAAATTGCTAAAGAGAGAATGTAGAAAGACTGAAAGAAAATGGCACAAATCTCAACTTCACATCCATTATCAAATCCATAAAGAGATGCTTTGTAAATATCTCATCTCATTATCTCTAGCCGCTTTATCCTGTTCTACAGGGTCGCAGGCGAGCTGGAGCCTATCCCAGCTGACTACGGGCGAAAGGCGGGGTACACCCTGGACAAGTCGCCAGGTCATCACAGGGCTGACACATAGACACAGACAACCATTCACACTCACATTCACACCTACAGTCAATTTAGAGTCACCAGTTAACCTAACCTGCATGTCTTTGGACTGTGGGGGAAACCGGAGCACCCGGAGGAAACCCACGCGGACACGGGGAGAACATGCAAACTCTGCACAGAAAGGCCCTCGCCGGCCACAGGGCTCGAACCCAGGACCTTCTTGCTGTGAGGCGACAGCGCTAACCACTACACCACCGTGCCGCCGCTTTGTAAATATAATTATGAAATTGGTAAAGCAAGACAGTCTTTC
The DNA here is from genome assembly GCF_027579695.1 of Neoarius graeffei. Classification (NCBI taxonomy): domain Eukaryota; kingdom Metazoa; phylum Chordata; class Actinopteri; order Siluriformes; family Ariidae; genus Neoarius; species Neoarius graeffei. The sequence goes on from NC_083578.1 coordinate 89,717,853, forward strand.
TTCTCCAACATCATCAACAGGAATATGAACAATGCCCGTGTGCTATTTTCAACAGTAGAGAAGCTAACTAATCCCCCACCACAATTAGCACCTGAACTTCTCTCAGTTAATAAATGCAATGAGTTTGCATCCTTCTTCAAAGGTAAAATTGATAAAATACAGCAGAATATTGCTCATAATATATCTCAGTTGCAAATAACTGAAAAGCTGCAATCACCAGTGACACAGACAGACAACTTCAACACAATGTCAGAATTTTGTTTGATTGATTACGAGACTCTTGAAAAAACTGCACAAAATCTCAGTTCCTCAACATCTGAATTGGACATTCTGCCCACCAACTTTTTTAAGTCTGTTCTTCACCTCATAATTACAGATGTGCTTCAGATCATAAATACATCCCTAGAGACTGGCATTGTTCCTGTGTCCCTGAAAAAAGCCGTTGTAAAGCCCCTACTTAAAAAGAATAATCTGGATGCTTCAGTATTGAAAACTACAGGCCAATATCAAATCTACCATTCATCGGGAAAATCCTTGAAAAAATTATCTTTAATCAATTAACTGCCTTCTTGATATCAAACAGCTGTTTTGATAACTTTCAGTCAGGATTTCGTGCCAATCATAGCACTGAAACAGCACTGATTAAAGTTATAAATGACATACGTCTTAATACTGATGCAGGCAAAACATCGGTCCTGGTGTTACTGGACCTCAGTGCAGCTTTTGATACTGTTGATCACAACATACTGCTATATCGACTTGAACACTGGGTTGGGTTGACTGGTAAAGTTATCAATTGGTTAAAATCATACTTAAAAGATAGAAGCTTCTTTGTTACCATGGGAAATTGTACCTCAACATCAATGTCCTTGACCTGTGGTGTCCCCCAGGGGTCGATCCTTGGACCATTACTATTCAACCTTTATATGCTCCCACTTGGACAAATTATCAAGAACAACTCAATTTTGTATCACTGCTATACAGATGACACCCAAATTTACTTTGCTCCATCACCTAATGATTATGCCCCCCCTTGAATGTCTCTACCAGTGTATCGACCAAATCAACAACTGGATGTCACAAAATTTTCTTCAGCTGAACACAGATAAAACAGAAGTAATTCTATTTGGGAAAAAAGATGAAAGACTCAGGATTACCACTATTCTTGACACAAAGGGGATTAAAACAAAAGATATGGTTAAAAATCTTGGTGTTTTCATTGACAGCGAGCTAAACTTTGACAGTCACATGAAAGCAATCACTAAATCGGCATTTTATCACCTAAAAAACATTTCCAAACTAAGAGGACTTATGTCAAAAAATGATCTGGAAAAACTAATACATGCCTTTATCTCTAGTAGGGTTGATTACTGCAATGGCCTTTTCACAGGCCTGCCAAAAAAAAAACATCAAACGACTTCAGCTGGTTCAAAATGCAGCGGCGAGGGTTCTCACACGAACAAAAAGAACAGAGCACATTACTCCAATTCTAAGGTCCCTTCACTGGCTTCCAGTAAGCTACAGAATTGACTTTAAAGCATTGCTGCTGGTGTACAAATCTCTAAATGGTACAGGGCCCAATTACCTCTCTGATATGTTGTGGTGGCCTAACCCAATCAGATCTACCAGATCGCAGCAGCAAAATTTACTGGTAAAACCTGTTGTTAAAACAAAGTGTGGTGAAGCAGCTTTTAGCTACTATGCAGTGCAGCTATGGAACCAACTGCCAGAGGACATTAAAAATGCTCCTGCTGTTGGCAGCTTCAAATCTAGACTAAAGATCAAGCTGTTCTCAGATGCTTTCTGCTAACTGATAAATACCATCTTTACATGTTTTTAAACTTTACTTAACTTTTACAGTCTCTGCATGTTTTAAACTTTACTTAACTTTTATTCTATTTTATTCTGCTGTTTTTTACTGAACTTTTACTTCATTTTATTATTTTATTTCTACTATTGTTTAATTCTTATTATTTTTTCTCTCTTCTTCCCCCTTTATTTTATGTAATTTTATTTTCTATTGTTTACTGTTTTGCTTTTACCTCTGTAAAGCACATTGAACTGCCACTGTGTATGAAATGCGCTATAGAAATAAACTTGCCTTGCCTACGTTTCCACAAACCAGGTTGGGAAGATCAGATACGAACACGGTGGAGGTAGAAAGACAGATTGGGGTTTGGAACGAAGACCAGAAGGATGTTGATGAATCTGATTGAGTTATTTTGGTTTTGCAGGATGATGAGGAGACCCAGGGGAAAGAGACGGAGCGCGTGACTCCAGGGAAGCTGCGTCTGACGTTTGAGGAGCAGGAGAAGGAGAGGCAGGAGCAACAGAGGAAGCAGGCTGAGGAGGAAGCCAGGAGGAGGCTCCAGGAGGAGAGGAAAGCTTTTGAGGAGGCCAAACTGGGCATGGTACACACTTTACTCATACTTTACTCTCACCTTTGGTCCATACTTAGTACTTAGGCCCATAATTTATATATAATATACAGTGCTCAGCGTAAATGAGTATACCCCCTTTGAAAAGTAACATTTTAAACAATATCTCAATGTTCTAAACAATATATCAAACGCAGTTTCCCTGGAGTCACGCACTCCATCTCTTTCCCCTGGGTCTCCCCATCATCCTGCAAAACCAAAATAACTCAATCAGATTCATCAACATCCTTCTGGTCTTCATTCCAAACCCCAAACCCAATGTCCAAAGCCCAATCTCAATTTTCAAAATGTTGACAAGACAAAGTTTAATATAACATCTGTTTAACTTATAATGTGAAAGTAAGGTTAGTAATATAAACTTAGATTGTGGGAAATATACTTTATTAACAATATCTCTCAACAAATAAAACTACAACATACAAATAAATATATTGAATAAAAACTCATTTAAAACCCTGTCCAGGGATCAAAATATATACTGTCCACAAAATTGAAATAAACTACTCGATTCGATAATTTTTGACTATGTCCACATTTTCAAAGTAATTGTTCAGTTTCTTAATGGTTCTCGATCCTCTAAGACTTAATACAGCTGATTTGATAAGAATGAGTGACAGTTTGACTCTTAGCCAGTGTAGAACAGTACTGTAATCTTGGTCCTTTTTCCTTGAAACTTTAATCAATAATTCGCTAATGAAACGTTCCGCTTCCCTTCCATTCCCTCCATAGGGGGTAAAGACTAAAGGGGTGAAGGAGCCCTGTTCAATCTGTATAACGCGTTGGTTGTATTGGCGTTTCTTTTCATTCTCGTTAGTGGAGAATGTTGTTTCTAGTTTCTGGTTCAAGTGGCTCTTAGCAAATGGGCTGAACACCCTTACGTCAAAAAATGCTCGTTGCCCCCTTATCCAGAAATCTCTTGCACAGACATCTAGCCTGGCTTCATCTGATGAGTTGGCGCTACTATGCAAAGCTTCGCCGGTTAGCGTTTCCAGTTGTGGCTCGATTTCAACATCTTGACATACATCGTTAAGTAAATCTGCAAAAAGATCTCTTACTTCATCATGGCGTCTGTGTATAAAACCGCCTTTCATACATGACATGGCGTGGTTGACATCAAAACGTTTACCACAAGCACACATTGTTGGTAGATACTTTGTAATATAAACTTAGATTACACATTTTTTCAGTTTTACTCAAATTAGAGTGGTGCAAAAATGAGTACACCTCACAACAAAAACTACTACATCTAGTACTTTGTATGGCCTCCATGATTTTTAATGACAGCACCAAGTCTTCTAGGCATGGAACGAACAAGTTGGCAACATTTTGCAACATCAATCTTTTTCCATTCTTCAACAACGACCTCTTTTAGTGACTGGATGCTGGATGGAGCATGATGCTCAACTTGTCTCTTCAGAATTCCCCAAAGAAAATAATTTCTTTACACCACAAAGGTGAAGGCGACAAGAAGATCAGCAAAGCTTTACTTATCAGTCAGAATACTGTAGCAAAAGTGGTACAAAAATTTAAGAAAGATGGAACTGCAACCATCTCACAGAGACGTCCAGGTCGTCCACGGAAGTTAACACCTCAACAGGCGTGTCTTCTGATGAGAAGGGTTGAAGAAAATTGGCATGCAGGTTCACTGCAGTTATCTAAAGAGGCAGAAAGCCAAACTGGGGTGACTATTTCCCGTGACACAATACGGCATGCACTGCAGAGGAATGGCATGCATGGATGCCGTCCATGAAAGAAGCCTCTCCTAAAGCCCAGGCACAAAAAAGCCCGCCTAGAGTTTGCCAAGGCCCATGCTGACAAAGATGAAGACTACTGGGACTCTATACTCTGGAGTGATGAGACCAAGATAAATGTTTTTGGAACTGATGGCTTCAAAACTGTATGGCGTTGCAAAGGTGAGGAATACAAAGAAAAATGCATGGTGCCTACAGTGAAACATGGTGGTGGCAGTGTCCTTATGTGGGGCTGCATGAGTGCTGCTGGTGACGGGGAGCTGCATTTCATTGATGGCATCATGAATTCACAGATGTATTGCTCTATACTGAAAGAGAAGATGCTACCATCACTCTGTGCCCTTGGTCATCGTGCACTTTTCCAACATGACAATGATCCTAAACACACATCTAAGGCCACTGTTGGATTTCTGAAGAAGAACAGGGTGAAAGTGTTTCAGTGGCCAAGTACGTCTCCTGATCTGAACCCAATCAAACACCTATGGGGAATTCTGAAGAGACAAGTTGAGCATCACTCTCCATCCAGCATCCAGTCACTAAAAGAGGTCGTTGTTGAAGAATGGAAAAAGATTGATGTTGCAAAATGTCGCCAACTTGTTCATTCCATGCCTAGAAGACTTGGTGCTGTCATTAAAAATCATGGAGGCCATACAAAGTACTAGATGGAGTAGTTTTTGTTAGAATAGAATAGAATAGAATGCCTTTATTGTCACTATACACATGTACAATGAGATTAAAGCATCTCCAATAACAGTGCAAACAGCGTGGAGAGAGAGAGAGAGAGAGAGAGAGAGAGAGGAAGGGGGGAAAAAAGGGGAGAGTGTATAAGGGGGGTAGGGTGCACAGTCCTGAGGTGTATGTGCTGTGTTTCACATTATGGAGTGAGGTATTGCTCATATAAATTATTGCACGGAGAGAGTCACATTATAAATTATTGCACGAGAGAGTCACATTATAAAATAAAATAAAATATTACACATTTATGAAGTATTGCAAGGTAAGGTAGGTGCACAGACTTGAGGTGTATGTGCTGTGTGTAAGGTGCACAGTCCTGAGGTGAGGTGTATGTGCTGTGTTTCACATTATGGAGTGAGGTATTGCACATTATAAAAGTATTGCACAGAGAGAGTCCCTTATAAAGGACTGCACATTATAAAGTATTGCACGAGGAGAGTCACATAGTAAAATAAATAGACTATAAAGTCAGAGCATATCCAAGTTCAGGGCGGTTATGGCTTTTGGAAAGAAGCTGTTTTTGAATTGGTTTGTCTTTGTCCTGATGGACCTGTAGCGCCTCCCTGAGGGCAACAGGTCGAATAGATCAAAGCCAGGGTGGGAGCTGTCCTTGATAATGTTCTTAGCTCTGCTAAGGCAGCGGGAGGTGTAAATGTCCATCAGGGAGGGGAGAGGGCAGCCAATGATCTTCTGTGCTGCCATAACTACCCTCTGGAGCCTCTCCCTGCCTACAGCAGTGCAGCTGCCGTACCATACTGTAATACAGTACGTCAGCAGGCTCTCGATGGATAAGCAGTAGAAGGTCAGCAGCAGGTTGGAGTTTAGGTTGTACTTCCCGAGGACTCTCAGGAAGTGTAGTCGCTGCTGAGCCTTCTTAATGACTGCTGTGATGTTTACTGACCAGGAGATGTCGGCGGAGATGAGGACGCCAAGAAACCAGAAGGTGTGGACCCTCTCTACATACTTGTTGTTGATGTAGAGGGGGGCTAGGTCGGTGCTGTGCTTCCTGAAGTCAACAATGAGCTTTTTGGTTTTCTTGGTGTTCAGAGCGAGGTTATTTTCTGAACACCAGGCTGCCAACTTCAGGACCTCCTCTCTGTAGGCTGCCTCATCTCCCTTTGAGATGAGTCCGACCACTGTAGTGTTGTCAGCAAACTTGACGACGAGGTTGTTGTTGTGGGTCGAACTACAGTCGTGGGTGTAGAGGCAGTACAGGAGGGGGCTCAGCACACAGCCCTGTGGAGAGCCGGTGCTCAACGTGTGGGTGGAGGAGAAGTGGGGGCCAAGTCTCACAGTCTGGGGTTGGTTAGTAAGAAAGTCCTTTAACCAGGCACATGTGAGGGGGGGAGGCCGAGAGTGTCCAGTTTTCTAATAAGGATGTCCGGGATTATTGTATTAAAAGCTGAACTGTAATCCACAAAGAGTATGTGGATGTAGCTCTGCTGCTGCTCCAGGTGATTTAGCGCAGAGTGGAGAGCTACAGTGATGGCGTCCTCTGTGGATCTGTTTGTGCGATATGCGAACTGGTAGAGGTCGAAGTCTGGGGGGAGGTGGTCCTTGATGTGCTGAAGAACTAGTCTCTCGAAGCACTTCATGATTACTGGGGTGAGGGCCACAGGACAGTAATCATTCAGGCTGGTGACGGGAGACTTCTTCGGCACTGGGATTATTGTTGCAGATTTTAGGCAGGGCGGGATGACTGCCTGAGCCAGGGAGAGGTTAAAGATCCTGGTGAAGGTAGGGGCGAGCTGGTGGGCACACGCTCTGAGCACCTTACCAGGTACACCATCTGGGCCAGCAGCTTTCTTGGGGTTCACTGCCAGGAGCACCCGTCTGACATCGTGCTCCTGTACAGTGAATGGGGTGATGTACGAACTGTGTGGTGGTGGGGGCAGGGCAGGAGCAGATGAGTGCTGCTGAGATGTCTCAAAGCGAGCAAAGAAGCGATTTAGCTCCTCTGCTAGCGGCGCACTCCAGTCTCCTGTTGACGCATCACAGTCTCTGAAGTTTGTGATGTCCTGAATGCCCTGCCACACCTCCCGTGTGTTGTTGCTGGACAGATGGGACTCTATGCGCAGCCTGTGGTCCGCCTTGGCTTTATTTATTCCTCTTTTCAGATCAGCTCGAGCAGCTCTGTACAGAGCTCTGATCTGAGGGCAGCATCGCGAGCCCTAAGGAGTGAGCGGACCTGGCTGGTCATCCAGGGTTTCTGGTTTGGGAAGACCCGGATGTTTTTATCCACCGTCACATTCCCAATGCAGAACTTGATATAGTCCAGCACCGTTCCTGTGAATGTCTCCAGCTCCTGGTGTTCAAATAAGTCCCAATCTGTCTGTTTAAAGCAGTCCTGTAGTTTGGAGAGTGCATTGTCAGGCCAGGTTGTGATAGTCCCTGTGGTGGGCCTGGCTCTGCGTCTGAGGGGGGTGTAGGCTGGGGAGAGCAGGAGGGAAAGATGGTCTGACTGGCCGAGGTGGGGGAGGGGTATGGCTCTGTACGCATGCTTGATGTTGGAGTAAACATGATCCAGAGTGTTCTCCCCTCTAGTAGAACACTTAACATATTGGTAAAACTTCGGCAGTACAGTCTTCAAGTTGGCCTTATTAAAGTCTCCTGCTATTATGTGAACACCGTCAGGGTGGGCCCGCTGCTGTTTGTTTATGGTGTTCAGCAGGAGAGAGAGCGCTGTGTTTACACTGGCGTCAGGTGGAATATACACAGCTGTGACAATCACCACAGTTAGCTCTCTCGGTAGAAAAAAAGGCCGGCATCTTACAGACATGTACTCGAGGTCTGGGGAACAGTGTTTATCTATGATTGTTCCGTTGTTACACCAATTATCATGCACGTAAATACAGAGCCCCCCTCCCCTGCTCTTACCGGAGTCCTCGGTCCTGTCCCAGCGGAGCAGAGTGTGGCCTGCTAGCTGCAAGCTAGCATCGGGTATTTCTGGATGAAGCCAGGTTTCTGTGATAATTAAAACACAGCAGTCCCGAACATAGCGATTTCCAGCGAGTTGTAATTCCAGATCATCTGTTTTATGCACCAGGGATCTGGCATTGGAGAGATATAGGCTCGGTAGAGGTGGCTTGTGTGGTTGTTTTCTTAGCCTTAGCATAGCACCAGACCTGCGGCCCCGCTTCTGCTTCCTCTCCCTCCTCCGTCTGCGCCGCCTCCTAGACCTGACAACAATCCACGGAGAGCCCGGCGGTCTCGCTATGTCATCTGGGATGTTATGCGTGAAGAGAAAGTCACTCGAAACAGATATCTGGTGTTGGTCACCGATGGCTGAAAGTGTCTGGCGGGTGTACTGGATGTTCGCAGAACTGATGGTGCACAAACAAGCAAGAAAGAAATACAAACACAAACAAACAAAAAGAGCACTGAAAAGGACAGCCATAAGCCGCTGCAACCACGCGCGCCGCCATCTTGAATTTCCGCCATCTTGAATTTCCGCCATCTTGAATTGAAGTTGTGGGGTGTACTCATTTTTGCACCACCCTAATTTGAGTAAAACTGAAAAATGTGTAATCTAAGTTATATTATTAACCTTACTTTCACGTTAAGTTAAATAGATGTTATATTAAACTTTGTCTTGTCAACATTTTGCAAATTGTTTGTGTTCATTGAGATATTGTTTAAAATGTTACTTTTCAAAGGGGGTGCACTCATTTACGCTGATCACTGTAAGTCCTTACGATGTATGTTTTTGAACCACAGTGTACACACAGCGTTCTCTGGACAGTTCTTCATCTGTTTTGTGGCCATTTTTATTATTTTGAAGAATCGTTTCTATTTGTCCAGAGTAGCATTATTACCGCAGTTACTGTATATCCTGCACACAAAGTAGGCATTGTCTTTCTTCAGAGGCAATGAAATCAAAAGAAAATCACGAAGCATTGCAGCAGCTCACATGTGAAGCGATGCTATCTTGGTTGTTGTTATCACCCAACATGGCGGACTTCCGGTTTGGAAAATAAGCGTGACGTCACTTGCACACGAAGAATTTGGCCGCCGTTTTGCCGAGTCGCTCTTGGTGATTATTGAGAAATAGTCCAAATTTCTCGACCAATCAGCGCACACGATTTTCTATAATCACCTCCGTATTTATACTAATAAGATATAAAATTCTTGTTAGAAAAAAGGAAAGCTGTAACATTTAGAAAAACTTGACACGTCTCTGGTTTGTGTCTTCACGTGGTCCAGGCTCAGGATGATGAAGACGTGACCATCGAACAGGGTGAGAAGGAAGAGATCCGGCCAGGGAAACTGAGGCTCAGCTTCGAGGAGCTAGAGCGACAGAGACTGGAGGATGAACACAAACGTGTGGAGGAAGACAGGAAGAGACGCATCCTGGAGGAGAGAAAGGCGTTTGCAGACGCCAGAAAGAGCATGGTCAGATCAGACGTGGGTTAAAAAAAAAAACCCAGAATGATAAACATAGATCGCAAACAAACTATAGTTATTCCTCGGATCATGTGCTTACACTATACGCTAAGGTTTAGTGTGAAAAGTGTCCGGTCCGATGTTTCCTTTTTTTTTTTTTTGAAGATTTCAACAGTACACACTGTCGAATTGAACACATTACTGCACTGATAAACACGCAGAGTTTCCATTTTAAGATGTGTGAAAGTCTTTCAGCTTAGAATCTGAGCAAACATGCTAACACAGCTAACAGTGAATGAATGATATTAGCCAACATGTAGCATGTTTGCAGAATTTTGCTAATCTTTGTTTTTTTTTTCATTTATTATTAGGATTCTTGATCAACTTTTCCATGAGTCCAGCATGTCTTTAGAAAGAGTACTCTGACTAAACATGCTAATATGGCTAAGAGCTAATAAAAGATGTTAGCTGTGATGCATCATGATAACAACATCAAGAGGCCTTTAGTTACTTATTGAAGTCTTGAATTATTTCTTTCTTAATCAACCGTTTCTTAAAAAAAAAAAATCCACCTTCATGGATCCCAAAATGACTCTACAAGTCACTAGTGTCAAGAAATCAAACCTTTAAAACCTGAAATTGTGCTAATTTCTCAAACGTAGATCCTGTCATGCTAGCATGACTTAACAACTAGTGTGTTATATAAATAGACTGTGCTAAAACTGTTAATAAAAGAGACTGGCTATCATTTTTAGCATAACCTTGTATAAATGCTAGCTAGCATCCTATCTGAAAGTTATTTTACTAGCATAAAAGCACAAACTATTTATTCCATCATGAAGTTAGTATTCCTAGTAAATCACTGACTTATTGCTAATTTGAAAATGTAACACTTCCCCTGAAACACCATCATACCTGGAGTTAAAGTCAGTCTTAAGTAATCTATTTGTTCTAATTTGAAAATGTGTTAACCCAAAATTTAACCATGAGGAACCATGAGCTAGCATGGCTTTATTTTATTAGCATAGTGTCAGTTAGTATTTGTGTTCGAGTATTTCCGCTAAATCGTTGACTTATCGCTAGTTTGAAAAGATATTTATGAATAAACTGTACATGATTCATGATACAAGATACAGTAAAATACCTGGATTATTGTTACAAGTGGATGAAAAATAAACTTTTTTGTATTCAAAACTAGCCATGTTGAGCTAGCATGGCTTAACACCGGGACTTAGCTTTAACATGCTAGCCTCAAGGTTGACATTTGAACTTGGCTCAGTTCAAATGTCACATCAGCAATCAGGAAGCATCAGCTAGAGGTGGACGCCATTAGCGTAAACATTTCTAATTATTACGTATTTCTTCTACAGATCTTAGTCTTGAGGCTTGAAGAACATCCCCAGTTCGCTAACACATCTTACGCCTTGTGTGTTCTCAGCATCTAGACGACGAAGACGATGTCTTGCTGGCTGCCATGAGCGTCGACGCCGGGGCCACTCCGGGTAAACTGTCCATCAGCTTCGAGGAACTGGAGAGGCAGAGACGTGAGGAAGAGCAGAAGAGGAAGGAGGAAGAGGCCAAGCGTCGCCTAGAGGAGGAGAAGAGGCTGTTTGCGGAGGCTCGCAAGAACATGGTGAGGCGAGGTGGCAAAAACGGCGACGCTCCCTGCCTTATTAGCATGAGAGTTAATATCAACTGAACACAAAATGGCTTCTAGATATTTGGGGAGCTGTTTTGGAGTCAGTTCTGTCAGTTGTCTCCAGCTGAACCTTAGTTTTGATAATAATTCTGTTCAATCCATTAGCTGTATTCATAAACAGTGTGATTTAAAAACTTGGTCTTAAAGCACTGGCTGTTCCACAACATTAAACTGGTAAAAGGTATGCCTTATTTTTCTTAAATATTTGAAATATTGTAAAGATTTATGATCTGTGCTTTTTGTAGCCAGTCAACCAATTTCAGCTGCTCAGGAGCTGATCGTTCAAAATGCTAGCATGCTACAGTACAGCTAGCTAACTTTATGGTTTATTGCAATGATTGCAAAAAAAAAACAAAAACTTGGACAGCATATTGTCTCTAAAAAGTGAAGCAAAAACAAGAAGAGCGCACCCTGCTGGCTGGATGCAGTATAATACATTGCTCCACCCATCCCCATGTGCTTCAATGACAAATCAGTGTATTTTCCATGTCACTTTTCTCGTCTAATCTGTCTTTCTGACTTCAGTGTCTTATTTGAACAGTTGGATTTCCCTACACTGATATCTGCATGTCACATTTTTTAAATATTCCCACAGAAATTAATTTTTAAAAGGTTATTTTACAACCCCGATTCCAAAAAAGTTGGGACAAAGTACAAATTGTAAATAAAAACGGAATGCAATAATTTACAAATCTCAAAAACTGATATTGTATTCACAATAGAACATAGACAACATATCAAATGTCGAAAGTGAGACATTTTGAAATTTCATGCCAAATATTGGCTCATTTGAAATTTCATGACAGCAACACATCTCAAAAAAGTTGGGACAGGGCAATAAGAGGCTGGAAAAGTTAAAGGTACAAAAAAGGAACAGCTGGAGGACCAAATTGCAACTCATTAGGTCAATTGGCAATAGGTCATTAACATGACTGGGTATAAAAAGAGCATCTTGGAGTGGCAGCGGCTCTCAGAAGTAAAGATGGGAAGAGGATCACCAATCCCCCTAATTCTGCGCCAACAAATAGTGGAGCAATATCAGAAAGGAGTTCGACAGTGTAAAATTGCAAAGAGTTTGAACATATCATCATCTACAGTGCATAATATCATCAAAAGATTCAGAGAATCTGGAAGAATCTCTGTGCGTAAGGGTCAAGGCCGGAAAACCATACTGGGTGCCCGTGATCTTCGGGCCCTTAGACGGCACTGCATCACATACAGGCATGCTTCTGTATTGGAAATCACAAAATGGGCTCAGGAATATTTCCAGAGAACATTATCTGTGAACACAATTCACCGTGCCATCCGCCATTGCCAGCTAAAACTCTATAGTTCAAAGAAGAAGCCGTATCTAAACATGATCCAGAAGCGCAGACGTCTTCTCTGGGCCAAGGCTCATTTAAAATGGACTGTGGCAAAGTGGAAAACTGTTCTGTGGTCAGACGAATCAAAATTTGAAGTTCTTTATGGAAATCAGGGACGCCGTGTCATTCGGACTAAAGAGGAGAAGGACGACCCGAGTTGTTATCGGCGCTCAGTTCAGAAGCCTGCATCTCTGATGGTATGGGGTTGCATTAGTGCGTGTGGCATGGGCAGCTTACACATCTGGAAAGACACCATCAATGCTGAAAGGTATATCCAGGTTCTAGAGCAACATATGCTCCCATCCAGACGACGTCTCTTTCAGGGAAGACCTTGCATTTTCCAACATGACAATGCCAAACCACATACTGCATCAATTACAGCATCATGGCTGTGTAGAAGAAGGGTCCGGGTACTGAACTGGCCAGCCTGCAGTCCAGATCTTTCACCCATAGAAAACATTTGGCGCATCATAAAACGGAAGCTACGACAAAGAAGACCTAAGACAGTTGAGCAACTAGAATCCTACATTAGACAAGAATGGGTTAACATTCCTATCCCTAAACTTGAGCAACTTGTCTCCTCAGTCCCCAGACGTTTACAGACTGTTGTAAAGAGAAAAGGGGATGTCTCACAGTGGTAAACATGGCCTTGTCCCAACTTTTTTGAGATGTGTTGTTGTCATGAAATTTAAAATCACCTAATTTTTCTCTTTAAATGATACATTTTCTCAGTTTAAACATTTGATATGTCATCTATGTTCTATTCTGAATAAAATATGGAATTTTGAAACTTCCACATCATTGCATTCTGTTTTTATTTACAATTTGTACTTTGTCCCAACTTTTTTGGAATCGGGGTTGTACTACAGGCATGGATACACATGGGAATGTAGTGATTGACAGCCTTGGCTACATGCTGAACCTTGGTATTGGCAGACGCGCAGCTTGTGAACAGGCAAGGCAGGCAACTGCTTGGGGCCCCCTGGCCCAGGGGCCCCCCGAGAGTCGGGGCCTGAGGGCTTATGTGTTTTGTTTTTTATTGTTCTTTACCATTGTATTTTCACATTTGGAATTTAAAAAAACTTTGGTTTCATACATTTTTCGTTGGTGTCAGATTATTTATAACATATTGGTGATGAACACTGGTCAGAAGGGCCCCCTGGAAATTTTTGCTTGGGGCCACAACAGACTCTAGAATCGCCTCTGGGTATTGGTTGTATTCAGTCACGTGACTTTTGCTTGCGAATTTACTTCTGGTGAATAAAGTGTTGGATACGTTCATTCCATCAAAAAGATACGTTCTTACCATCAAATACTTTTATACCATATTTTGTTGCTTTTTTGTTTTCAAGTAGAGCTTTTATTTCATATTCAGTTGCTTCAGTAACATGCTCTGCCATTTTCTTTTCTTCTTTTTTTGGCGGTTGGCAAACCAACTTAAAGGTGCATCACCGCCACCAACTGGGCTGGAGTGTGGAACTGGAGATACTGAGGGGAAAACAATTCTTTTATTTAGCTATTTCTGTTTCTTTTAAAGATTTCATAATAAAGTGATATATATCTGACTTGATGTGCTCTGCCATTTTGTTTTTCTCTACTCATGGTATATGAGCTGATATCCTAGTAGTAGTGTAACCAATCATAGTGTGCGATTGCTCATATCAAGTGACTGTAGATAGAATATATATATATATATATATATATATATATATATATATATATATATATATAAATATATATATATATATATATATATATATATATATATATATATATATATATATATATATATAAATTCTATTCTCATATGTCTATTCAGTTAAATTCTATTCTATTTAGTTGTACTCCATTCTATTCAGCTCTATTTATTTCCATTAATTTTAACTACATTCTGTCCTCTCTTATTGAATTATCTTTCTATCAAAGCTATTTATTTCCATGTTGTTTCTCTAGTTTTATTCTGCTTTCATCTGTTTGGTTGGATTCTGTTCCATTCCACTTGGTACTATTTGATTGGCTTCAGATTAATTTTATTCTATTTAATTTATTCTATTCTCATAAATATGGATTATGTTCTATTATATTTATACCCCTGCTCCGAAGGAGGGGGTGTATACTGGTTTACCTCTGTCCATCCATCTGTCTGTATCTCCGTATTTCTGTCGCTCCAAAACACCCTTTTTCTCAGCAGCCACAAATTATAGCCACTTGGTACTTGGTACCGAGCTTTAGCTTGGGGTTCTATACTGTGTATACCATTTTCAGGTCTGTTGTACATCAACTTCCTATTTACCGACAGAATGTATTTATGAAACATATAGCATGGATTTACAAAATTTTCATAACACTTTTCTCAGCAGCTACAAATCACAACCGCTTGATATTTGGTACTGAGCTTCAGCTTGGGGTTCTATACCGTGTATACCACTTTCAGGTCTGTCACACATCAACTTTCTGTTTACCGACTGAACGTATTTATGAAACGTCTCATCTCATCTCATCTTATTATCTCTAGCCGCTTTATCCCGTTCTACAGGGTCACAGGCAAGCTGGAGCCTATCCCAGCTGACTACGGGCGAAAGGCGGGGTACACCCTGGACAAGTCGCCAGGTCATCACAGGGCTGACACATAGACACAGACAACCATTCACACTCACATTCACACCTACGGTCAATTTAGAGTCACCAGTTAACCTAACCTGCATGTCTTTGGACTGTGGGGGAAACCGGAGCACCCGGAGGAAACCCACGCGGACACGGGGAGAACATGCAAACTCCACACAGAAAGGCCCTCGCCGGCCACGGGGCTTGAACCCGGACCTTCTTGCTGTGAGGCGACAGCGCTAACCACTACACCACCATGCCGCCGCTTTATGAAACGTATAGGATGGATTTTGACGCTATTTCAAGAAGCAAAATGCTATTTCAAAATGTCAGTTTACCAGGATGCTGTTTGAAATCCCTGGGGAGAGACACTGCTCTTTACTTACTTGTTTCAGGGTTCATTATTTGTTGAAGTCAACATTCATAATAAGTGTCCTGTTCCTCCGATTGCTTGTGTTCTGATATAAGCGAGAATGGGGGGGATACGTCAGTGAGCAGTCGCTCACAGTTGATCTTGTTAATTCTATTCTACTGAAATGAATTCTATTTTATTCTCAATACTTGTGTTCTATTTAGTTTTATCCCATTCTATTCTCCTCTAATGAATTCAATTATATTCTATTTTGTTTGGTTTTTATTCTGTTCTATTCGGCTGTTTTATATTCTGCTCTGTGACGTCTATATGAATACATCTGGCGCACCAGTAGAGAGCACGTGTGATATTAAACAGTATAAATAACACTGTGATGTATTGTGATGTTCATGGCTGTGATTCTGTCTGATGCTGTTTACTGAAGTGACTGAAGCCGTGACTGCTGTGTGTTTCAGCACTTATGGCTTAAAATTATTTTTACCTACAGGAGATAATTATAAAGATGAGATATATCATGAAATATCAAAATGTCGGATGTGCTTGGTGTCTGATGCTCGCTGATGCTTGGTGTCTGGTGTCTGATGCTCGCTTCTTTTACTATGAGACTAATAGTTGATAATATTATAAATCTCATAAAAGTTAAATATAAAAGTGCAAGACTTTAAAATGTATAGTTTATTAACATTATATTACTTGGCCCTGAGGTGCCAATACTTATAAGACACACGTCACTGTCTGTCTCTGCAGGTACAGGACGAGGACGACACCCTGGTGAGGACGGAGTCGCAGGAAGCAATGCATCCCGGGAAACTGGAGATCAATTTCGAGGAGATGATGAAAATGAAAGAGGAGGAGGAACGGAAGAAGAAGGAGGAAGCGCGTCGTAAGAAGATGGAGCTGGAGAAGAAAGAGCTTGAGCAGTTGCGTCAGGAGATGGGTGAGGTAAATAGCTTATAACTTATTATTCTTACTGCTCATGGAAACACAGTGTTAGAAGTGTGTGTGTTATCAATGAAGTGATGCATCACAAAAACTTTGCGTGTGTCTCAGGAGGAGATCAACGAGACAACGGAGATCGTGAGCTCTGAGTATGAGGAGCTGACAAAACTGAAGCGAACCGGCTCCATTCAGGCCAAGAACCTGAAGGTTAAGTTTGAGAAAATCAAGCAGCTGACAGAGGAGGAGATCCAGAAGAAGATCGAAGAGGAGAGAGCGAGGAGGAAAGCCATTGATGAGGAGATCAAAGAGAGGGAAGCAGAGCGCCGTGTGGAGGTACAAACCACAAACATGACCTCCTCGCTTGGGTTTTATTGTTTATCTATGGTGTACATTGTGATGGTGGGATGAAAATATCGAGCTTCAGGATTAAAACACACAATACACACAGCTACAAAAGCAAACTGTGTGACTCACGTAACACCATGTAGAGGTGAAGAACAACAACCCTTTGAGCAACCCAAGGAACTTTCTATCAGGAACATAGGACTCTTTCAGAAAAACCCAATTTTTTTTTTTTTTATCTACAAACCTTTTCATAATCCCAGTATTTTTCGCAAGCAAAAAAGGAGCATTTTTCAGAAACTCAGAAGCCTTTTCATAAACGTAAGTACTCTTTCAGAAACCCAGAAAACTTTATACAAACCACAGAACCTTGTAAACCAAGGAAAGTTTTTTTCCCCCCCAGAAGTGCATAAAATTTTTATTAACCCATAATGAGAAACCCAATAACTTTTTTTCACAGGCTCAGAAACCTTTAGAAACAGGGAACTGTTTTCAGCACCCCCAGAAACCTTAACAAACAAACAAACAAACCCCCAGGATGTTTGTCAGAAATCCAGAAATGTCTCATCTCATCTCATTATCTCTAGCCGCTTTATCCTTCTACAGGGTCGCAGGCGAGCTGGAGCCTATCCCAGCTGACTACGGGCGAAAGGCAGGGTACACCCTGGACAAGTCGCCAGGTCATCACAGGGCTGACACATAGACACAGACAACCATTCACACTCACATTCACACCTACGCTCAATTTAGAGTCACCAGTTAACCTAACCTGCATGTCTTTGGACTGTGGGGGAAACCGGAGCACCCAGAGGAAACCCACGCGGACACGGGGAGAACATGCAAACTCCACACAGAAAGGCCCTCGCCGGCCCCGGGGCTCGAACCCAGGACCTTCTTGCTGTGAGGCGACAGCGCTAACCACTACACCACCGTGCCGCCCTCCAGAAATGTTATTTTTTCTTCCAAAAATCTACAAGACTTCATAAACCAGTAACTTTCCCCCCCAGAAAACCAGAAACCTTTTCAAACAAACCCAGGAACATTTTCTTAACTCCAGGAAACTCTTTAGATAAAAAAAAAATCTATATATTTTTCCACCATTGCAGGCATTTAGCAGTCCAGGGAATCGAACCAGCAACATTTTGGTCCCAAAGCTGCTTCTCTAACCTTTAGGCCATGGCATCCGCCATCACTAGTGCTTAAACTTTTTTCAGAAAGCCAGAAACATTTTCCAGAACAACCCACAGACAGCGTGGCACGAGAACCATGTATTTGAACGGAGAAGTAGATTTAGTTTCCTGAAGTAGGAAGGAGTTTCTGAAGGAGATCCTGTCAGTCGGACTGATCCTGTATCTCCACCACGCTGGCTATTTTTTTATACAGATCACAGTTTCTCCAGGACGATGTTGATGTAGAACAGGAACAGAAACTGTCACCTTCTAGTTTTGAATAGCTCCAGAACGTATAAGTTCCTCCAAAAGTTTAGGAACCTTGGTGGAAATGTGTCTGTTGTTTTGTTTATGTATATGACGTGTGTTTTTTCTTCCCTGCAGGACGAGGACGAGGACACGAAGGGCGCAGTGAAAGTGGAGGATGTGCCGTTCAGGCAGAAGGTGGACATGCGCGCTCGGTTTGAGCAGATGGCCAAAGCGCGTGAGGAGGAGGAGAAGAGGAGGATCGAAGAGCAGAAGCTCCAGAGGATGCAGTTCGAGCAGCAGGAAATCGACGCCGCTCTCCAAAAAGTAAAAGTCACATGGGACGCTTTGTTTAAGAGCTAACGGTTGGACATTTCCACAGGACCAGGGGACAATTCCATGCCATGGTTAATTGTGAGATTTTGGAGGAAAAGGGTTGTTAGATGTGGGAGCGTGCTGACGTGGAAGTTTTTTTGTGTTTTATTCACAGATCAATTAGTGAGTTTGTGCCAAAATGGATGCACTGATCAAACTGCTTAATATCTGTTAATCCAGATTAAACTGAGAAAAAAAAATCCCGAATGACAGTGTTTGATCCATCCCCCTTAATGCATGATGGATCTGCATGCACGTTTTGGATGTTGGAATTTTCCCCATGGACCCTAAAACATGTTGTGGTGTATGTGTGTCAGGAAAGGGAGGATGAAGAGGAAGAGGAAGGCAGCGTTGTGAACGGCTCGGCGGCTTACGATGAGGATGATGATCACAGCCGGTCGGGCGCTCCGTGGTTCAAAAAGCCCCTGAAGAACCAGACGGTGGTGGACTCCGAGCCTGTGCGCTTCACGGTTAAGATCACAGGCGAGCCCAAGCCCGAGGTGACGTGGTGGTTCGAGGGAGAGCTGCTGCAGGACTGCGAGGATTATCAGTACATCGAGCGTGGCGAGACCTACTGCCTCTACCTGCCTGAGACCTTCCCTGAGGATGAGGGCGAGTACATGTGCAAGGCCGTGAACAGCCGCGGTAGCGCCGCCAGCACGTGTATCCTCACTATCGAAAGTAAGCTGCCGCCGCTGCCACGCCCTATTAACCAGCGCATGCCAGGCTTCCTTCTCCTGCTGCTACTAACTCCAGATCAGCTGCTGTCTCCTTTCTCCTCTCCTGCAGTGAAGTGTGTTCTGAATCACATTAACCACTTTCTCCTTATCGCTCTCGATCCTGTCTGATTACTGATGGAACCATCATCACACATTTACATAGAAAAGCCACATCGACAATTTACAGCACAGTTTTATGGTTAATGCATTTCAGGGAGCTGCACTGCGTCTCACACTGAGACCACACCTACCTCACTGACACACAGAGACGAGGACACACCCACTCCAGCCCAACTGATTTCTAGAGGCCACGCCTCTGTCATTCCAGGGCCAAACCTCTTTCATTCTAGAGGCCACACCTCTGTCTTTCAAGACGCCAAACTTCTTTCATTCTAGAGGCCACAATTCTTTCTTTCTAGAGGCCACACCTCTGTCTTTCTAGAGGCCACACCTCTTTCTTTCTAGAGGCCACAATTCCTTCTTCCTAGAGGCCACACCTCTGTATTTCCAGAGGCCACACCTTTGTCTTGCTAGAGGCTACATTTCTTTCTTTCTAGTGGGCACACCTCTGTATTTAGAGGCCACACTTTCTTCTTTCTAGAAGTCACATCTCTGTCATTCTAGAAGCCACAGCTCTGTCTTTCTTGAGGCCATACTTCCTTCTTTCTACAGGCCACACCTCTGTATTTCTAGAGGCCACATTTCTTTCTTTCTAGTGGGCACACTTCTGTCATTCTAGAGGCCATACCTACAGTGGTGCTTGAAAGTTTGTGAACCCTTTAGAATTTTCTATATTTCTGCATAAATACGACCTAAAACATCATCAGATTTTCACACAAGTCTTAAAAGTAGATAAAGAGAACCCAGTTAAACAAATGAGACAAAAATATTATACTTGGTCATTTATTTATTGAGGAAAATGATCCAATATTACATATCTGTGAGTGGCAAAAGTATGTGACCCTTTGCTTTCAGTATCTGGTGTGACCCCCTTGTGCAGTAATAACTGCAACTGAACGTTTGCGGTAACTGTTGATCAGTCCTGCACACCGGCTTGGAGGAATTTTAGCCCATTCCTCCGTACAGAACAGCTTCAACTCTGGGATGTTGGTGGGTTTCCTCACATGAACTGCTCGCTTCAGGTCCTTCCACAACATTTCCATTGGATTAAGGTCAGGACTTTGACTTGGCCATTCCAAAACATTAACTTTATTCTTCTTTAACCATTCTTTGCTAGAACGACTTGTGTGCTTAGGGTCGTTGTCTTGCTGCATGACCCACCTTCTCTTGAGATTCAGTTCATGGACAGATGTCCTGACATTTTCCTTTAGAATTCGCTGGTATAATTCAGAATTCATTGTTCCATCAATAATGGCAAGTTGTCCTGGCCCAGATGCAGCAAAACAGGCCCAAACCATGATACTACCACCACCATGTTTCACAGATGGGATAAGGTTCTTATGCTGGAATGCAGTGTTTTCCTTTCTCCAAACATAACGCTTCTCATTGAAACCAAAAATTCTATTTTGGTCTCATCCATCCACAGAACATTTTTCCAATAGTCTTCTGGCTTGTCCATGTGATCTTTAGCAAACTGCAGACGAGCAGCAATGTTCTTTTTGGAGAGCAGTGACTTTCCCTTTGCAACCCTGCCATGCACACCATTGTTGTTCAGTGTTCTCCTGATGGTGGACTCATGAACATTAACATTAGCCAATGTGAGAGAGGCCTTCATTTGCTTAGAAGTTACCCTGGGTTCCTTTGTGACCTCACTGACTATTACATGCCTTGCTCTTGGAGTGATCTTTGTTGGTCGACCACTCCTGGGGAGGGTAACAATGGTCTTGAATTTCCTCCATTTGTACACAATCTGTCTGACTGTGGATTGGTGGAGTCCAAACTCTTTAGAGATGGTTTTGTAACCTTTTCCAGCCTGATGAGCATCAACAACGCTTTTTCTGAGGTCCTCAGAAATCTCCTTTGTTCGTGCCATGATACACTTCCACAAACATGTGTTGTGAAGATCAGACTTTGATAGATCCCTGTTCTTTAAATAAAACAGGGTGCCCACTCACACCTGATTGTCATCCCATTGATTGAAAACACCTGACTCAAATTTCACCTTCAAAACAACTGCTAATCCTAGAGGTTCACATACTTTTGCCACTCACAGATATGTAATATTGGATCATTTTCCTCAATAAATAAATGACCAAGTATAATATTTTTGTCTCATTTGTTTAATTGGGTTCTCTTTATCTACTTTTAGGACTTGTGTGAAAATCTGATGATGTTTTTGGTCATATTTATGCAGAAATATAGAAAATCCTAAAGGGTTCACAAACTGTCAAGCACCACTGTATGTATTTCCAGAGGCCACATTTCTTTCTTTCTAGAGGCCACACTTTCTTCTTTCTAAAAGCCACATCTCTGTCATTCTAGAAGCCACACTTCTTTCATTCTAGAGGCCACAACTCTTTCTTTCTGGAGGCCACACCACTGTCATTCTAGAGGCCACATTTCTTTCTTTCTAGAGGCCACACTCCCTTCTTCCTAGAAACCACATCTCTGTCATCCTCGAGGCCACATCTCTGTCATTCTACAAGACACACCTCTGTCTTTCTCGAGGCCACACTTCCTTCTTTCTAGAGACCACACCCCTCTGTTTCTAGAGCTAAACCTCTGCCTTTCCAGAAGCCACACCTCTATATTTTTAGAGGCCACACCTCTGTCTTTCTAGAGGCCACACTTCTCAAGAGGCCACACCCATGTCTTTCTAGAGGCCACACTTCTTTCTTTCTGGAGACTACACTTCTTTCTTTCTAGAGGCCACACGTCCTTCTTCTTAGGGGCCACACCTCTGTATTTCTAGAGGCCACACCTCCTTCTTCCTAGAGGCCATATCTCTGTAACATTTTGTAAATTTTTAATTATAATAATGTAATGACATCAGCATATTTTGCCCACTAACAAATTTTCACCAAATGATAAAATCAGCTAATTCACCAACACTTAAGCCAGCTTGCTCAGTTGATGCCACACGCAAATGAAATGACAGCAGACATTTTTACAAAATTTATCTTGTCAATCAATTTTGAAATGTTGATTAGCACTGAACGGCTTCTACATTGTTTTCCGACGTTCACTCTGTGGGCCGTATTCAGAGTTGAGTGCACACTAAAGATTTAATACTGAAATTGTCTCCATCTTGATTTTTGTCAGACCTCAGATGTAACTCCAGACTGAAGTTAGACTGGAAAAAAATGCTATTTACTTCTTCGGTCCGTATTTTCTATCCCTGACTTTTTGCAGACTTAAAATTGACTGCTTGTATTTAAATTCTGGGAGGTAATTCTAATAAATATTCATAAAGAGCCCAGAAAATCCACTTACGCAGCTGCATAACCCGACTCTGAATACTCAGGACTTTCCCAGCATAACTATTAACATAACTTTTGGAAAAAAAGCCACTAAATCTGAATGCAGTCCTTCGAGCTTGTTTTATTGGTAGTTGAATTGTTTTAAAGATTGGTCTGTGTTTATGAATTAATTCTCCTGTTGACTTACAAAAAGGAGTCATTTATAAATAATGAATCACTTATGAATCGTCCATCTCTACTCATCTAATGTGTTTTTCATTGCATGATCATAACTCTCTCTTTCTCTCTCTTTCTGTCTCTCTGTCTCTCTCTCCAGCTGAGGACTACTGACACACCACATCACTCTCTCTCTCTCTCTCTCTCTCTCTCTCTCTGGAACTTTTCTTTTTCATGTCTGTTCTTTTATGAAAATGTTCATATCTCATGGTAGGGCCAAATGTTCTTCTTCAGAGGAGGAAAGCAGCCTGTGTGTGTGTTTTATTTTCACCATTCCTCCAAAGGATCCGCTCGAAGTTGAAGTGAAAGATGTGTTGTTTACATGCCAAAGCTGCCCTCGCTGCCAGAAAGAAGATTTTCAGTGAATTTGTGCCAAAAACACGAAACAGACACACAGTTTCTTTCCATAAGTTGTTCATACATACTCTTCGATTTTGAAAGATTTACGGCTTCAGTAACGCAACAGGGTCAACTGCTGTTTCTACTTTACGGAGGAATGAAGGAAGTCGAGTTGTACTGTTGAAGAGAATCAGTTCTCTCAGAAATCATGACAATCTTGAAAAAGATGAAACTCAAAATCATTATATTGATGGCACTAGCCTAAAAAAAAGTGTGTCATGTTACAAAAAACCAGCAAAGTGTAAACTCCTCCGTCCCAAAGATGTCAGAAAATGTAAAGTTACAGCGTCACATCTGACTGCTACAAAGCGCTGACACTGGAGACTCCTTCCATTAACTATTACAGAAACACCTTTCTCCTCACAGGAAACTTCACCACATCTACGATTTTTTGTAATCGCCGTACACGTTCCTGTGAACACGTCTCCATTATGATAGAAACAATAACGTATTCAGATGAGAGCATGGATATAAACCTGCACTACTCTCAGATCCACTGTTATGGAAAATTAATCAACACCCACACGAGTCGAGTGTTTCTCCTCAGTCATTATCTCACTGATTTCTGACTGATCTGTTCCTTTAACAGTGCTTTATTTTTAAAAGCAACACAAAACCAGCACTTTTCATCCTCTCTGTGATTTAAAGTTGCTCATTTGATGAATTGTTCACATTTTCAGAAGGCCATGTGTTTTTATGTTGGATTAAAGATGATCATGATTAGCTCATAAACACTCTGCTGAGGTTTGCATCCAGTGAGTTTAGTTTAGATTAGAAATATATTTTAAAAATATTTGTGATATTTAAACTTTTAATAAAATGAATACAAATGAAACTGTCGTGTGTTGTTATTTATTTATTTTTTTGTGTGTGGCATCATTATTGACCTGATCTTTACCACAAAAAACAACAACAATAACAACAAAAAAAATTACAGAATAAATTCCTGTTTCTGCCGAGTTTCTGGGGTTTAAACAAGTTAGTTTTAATTTTAGAAATAAAAAGCCTTAATACACAAATTCAACATAGTGAGATAATAATTAAAGTACAAATTATAAATTCTCTTGGCACAATTCTCAACATAAATTCCAACAAGAAAAAAAAAACATATTCAAACTTTAATTTAAAAAATTATATAGAGTATATCTTACTTTTAGGTAAAGTACCAAATCAAAATGTCTGCCTGGACAGTTTTCTTGGAAATAATATACATTTTTAAATAATAATAATAATCATCATAATAATAATAACGTTTATATTTTAATAATAATAGACAATCTTTATTTCATAATAAATATTAATTATGTCTAATAATAATAATAATAATAATAATAATAATAATAATAATAATAATAATTGTTTAATATTCTATTTGCATTTACATGTACTTTTGTAATCTTAAAATGATTTCATGTTTATTTATAGTTCTAATTATAGGTATTATGTGTGAATGAGTGTGTATGAAGTTTAATTGGTAGATTATATCTTGATTATCGTATTTGCCTTGGATTTGTGTGTATTGTAGCTTATTTGAGGCGTGTTTAAGGAGTTTGGTGGGAAAAATGCAAATTTCCTTTCTTTGACGTAAATCACGAATTTTGAAAGTTACAGAGTAAAAAAATAAAAAATAAAATAACAAGAATCATTTGAAAAAGTACACAAAGTATACTGATTCTATCTATCTATCTATCTATCTATCTATCTATCTATCTATCTATCTATCTATCTATCTATCTATCTATCTATCTATCTATCTATCTATCTATCTATAAATTTGTATAATTATAAAACGAGTTTCTACATATATAATTATACATAGTATGCTATAAAATGTTTTTATTTTGTTATAATTATGATAATAATTATTATTTACATTTTACAGTACTTCAAGGGCGCCAGTGACCCATTTTAACCACAAGAGGGCGCTGATGCTGCGTAAAATAACACGTCCGCCAGGAGGACGTATCATTGGCTAGTGCTGCTGTCAATCATTTTCTGAATTAGCCAATCATGTAAGAGCTACAGCATACACGCACACAGCCATCGTGTGAACGCGCTGAGTAGGTTACCATGGATACCAGCAGCCCTAGCTAGCGTAGCTTGACTAGCAGGCTGGTTTCCCAGCTTCAGAGCAGCGGAGCGTGTGTTTGCGGCTCGGCGCGGCTCGGCGCGGCTCGGCTCATCATGGGGGGCGGTGTGGAGGAGGTGGCGGCTGCTGTGGTGCGGGAATTTCTCAGCAGGAAGGTGAGTCAAAACATGCAAGTAACAATACTTTAATGTTAAACACACAGAGGCGTGGCTTAGACAACAGCTGGAGCAGCGGCTGATCAATTCTGCAATGCACTGAAGTTGTAAATGTACAACAACAATAATAATAACAATAATAATCATAAAAATCCTTCCACTTCCGGGTTTAGTGTCACGTGTCTGTGTGCTGCATGTGACTTTACATGCAGGAAACCTAAATATCTGTTCAATAAAAGGAGATCAGGATGTTATAAACATTTATAGAGCATCTATAGAACACTTATTAACACATACATCACTTCAGTACAATGTGACCAAAAGTATGTGCACCCCCTGACCATCACACACATGTTGTGTAGAATGACTCTGTATTTTGTAGCATGACAGTTTCGCTTCACTGGAACTAAGAGGCCTAAACTCTGTTCCAGCATGACGATGATGATGATGATGATGCCCCTGTGCACAAAACGAGCTCCATGAAGACATGATGTATGAAGGTTGGTGTAGAAGGTTGAGGCGGCATGGTGATGTAATGGTTAGTGCTGTCACCTCACAGCAAGAAGGTTCCAGGTTTGAACCCCATGGCCAGTGGGGCCTTTCTGCGTGGAGTTTGTATGTTCTCCCCGTGTCTGCGTGGGTTTCCCCCACAGCCCAAAGACATGCAGGTTAGGTAAAAATACCCAGCCAGTGCATACTTAGTGCCAGTCCCAAGCCCAGAAAGACTGGGGAGGGTTGCGTCACGAAGGGCATCCGGTGTAAAAATCTATACTGAAGAGGTTTAAAATCAATTGGGGCTTTGCCCTGTCACAAACTATGTGATAAATTAAATTAAAAGAACTCGAGTGTCTTGCACAGAGCCCTGACTGAACTCAACCCCACTGAACACCTTTGGGATGAACTGGAACTGGAGCCTCCTCAACCTCAACATCCTCAACATCAGAGCCTGATCTCACTCATGCTCTTGGTGCTGAATGATAGACAGATAGATTTACTCTATTAATCCCAAACTGGGAAATTGTTATGCTACAGCGACAAGTCATCAAACATGTGAAAAAAAAATCCCAAGAACAAGCCGACTATACAATAAAAAATAAAAACATAACAATAAAAAAATGCATACATTAATAGTACTAAAAACAAAATTGTGAGGAATGGAAATAAAAACTGTGCAAAAGTGGCAATATTGAACACAAATAAATAAATAAATAAATACTCTAAAGGTGCAAAGTGACTAACGGCAGAAAGCCAGTAAGCTCTGATGGTGCAAAGTTACAGGAGAACCAGGGTTATAAACAGGACTGTACAGCAGAGAGGTCAGAAACACAAATCCCCCACAGCCACGCCCCAAAATCGGGTGGAAAGCCTTCGCAGAAGAGAAAAGAAGGATGGCGCTTATTATAACATCAAAGAGGAATAAATCTGGAATGCGATCTTCAACAAGGATATATCAATGTGATGATCAGGGGTGCACAAAGTTTTGCATCACTTTCCCTCACCCATTCTTTGCAATATAGTACAGTGGCACTTTTTTTTTCCTGATACAGATGCTGAAGTCTTTCAGTCAGACAAAAAAACAAAAAAAACGTACTAAGCTCTAAAATGATTATTTTAACTGAAGCGCTGCATGAAAAAATACACAGAAATGAAAAATAACTTCTGTTTTGTCTCTTCAGTGAAACTCTTTCACACGCAGATGACTTGCAGAACAGATGTCATAAATGTAATAAAATAGAACGAATAAAATAAAACATAAAAAAACCCACAATCTTTCCAAACATTTCCAATTCCAGAAGTAAAAATTAAATCTTTTCCAGATTAAATTCTAATTGTTTCCATTTGTCACAGGATCGTATTCAGTCTGTTCTTTAGTTTTATTGTTGTATTTTGCTGGTATGGTGCTGATAAGCATCCTGGGGTAAGGATTTTGGGGGAAGCCATGGTTAGAGGAACAGCTTTGGAACCAAAAGGTTTCTGGTTCGATTCCCTGGACCAGCAGGACTGGCTTAAGTGCCCTTGAGCAAGGCACCTAACCCCCACCCACTCCGGCAAGAGTGGTGACGTACCTTGTGTCTGATTAGCCAATGAAAAACTGATGATGCGATTATCAGTTCGGGCCTTGAACCCGACCAACTGACTGAAGGATCCTGGGGATTGGATTAGAGCCATGTGTGTATTGTAGAACAGAAAATGGTTCTGTCGATTGTAGCTGTGCTGTCTCCATGGACTAGAGCGTACGTTTGGGAGAATTGATTCGATTTAATTCTGGTTATTAGCTCATCCGGCCGGCAGGTGATGAGTTTATGCCATCATGTGTTGTCTGTCATCCGTCCGGCGTCGTCCACGTTGTTGTTGTTAAACACTGACTACGTTTACATGCACATCCAAATCGAGCTACTGTCGGTAATCGAGCTGAAGGTCCCAGCAGGGGTGCCAGAGAAATCCAATCCTACATGCACACGATGAAATTGAGCTATTGCGTGAGGTGCATTGTGCACCCGAGCCACAGGTGGCGCTACATGCCCCATCGTGTTGGTACACTTCCGGTTGTCGTCATGAAGAAGAGCTATTCAAGAGTATAAACAAAGTTATCAGCAGTGTTGCCAGATACTGCTGACGTTTTCCAGCCCAAAACATGTTCAAATCCGCCAAAATGCACTTAAAACCGCCCAATCTGGCAACACTGGCAGTTCCGTGCTCAAGCTGTTAGGCTTGCTCTAATAGACTGTATGGCTACAAACTGTCCTGCGCAGACCACTGTTTTGTAAGACAACTTATTTTGCACAATTGTATATTTTTCTAAAGTCCATTTTTTGCTTACAAAAAACATTTTTTTTGCTTACAATTTAACTTATGTCTTAATAAACACACAAAAAGTTCAATTGTTTTGCTTTTATTGACATTCTTCAGATGTTGGACACATATATATATATATATATATATATATATATATATATACATACACACACACACAAATACAATGACTTGTTTATGTACACAATTCACAGCTATGCAACAGCTGTACAGATGTATTTGGTGATACAGTAAGTGAGCTAAATTTTAACAGTGCAAACAATGCCACAAAAAGAAAAGATTCATGCCATTGTCATGATTCGTTGTCATGCCGACCGAGGCTGTTGTGTTTCCCGCTTGTGGTCTCGTCACTCGTCACTTCCGGAAGGGGCAGTGCTGAAGTAAGTAGCTCGACTCCGTAGCTCGATAGAGTTTACATGCACTAAGTAGCTCGGCTAAAATCGCATAATCTAGGTCGTGTAGCTCGATTCCGAGAAATCAAGTTCGGTTCAATTTCAGCCGAATTAAGGTGTATACATGGCATTTTGAACTTCGATTTCAGTCGAGCAACGGCAGAAATTCGATTCTCGTTATGTGCATGTAAACGCACTGACTGTTGACGACGTTTAACCGCCCTTGTCTTTTAGAAGCATCACAAATGTCCTTCCTCCACTGAGTCCTGTCCTGCACGCTCTAATGTTTGCAGTGATGTTCCTTCCTGTCCATTGCCTTATGTTGTCACTATATTGAACACGAGGTCTTCCTCTTTTCCTTTAGCTGGAATGTTGCTGTGTATAACAGTCTTCACCAGATTGCATCCATGTGGACGACAACTGTGGCCAAAGCAGGCCAGCTTTCTTTTCTTTATTTGAGTTAGAAGTTGTCGTTCCACCTTCAGTTCTTTTAGAATACTCTCATTTGTCCTTCTTTCTGTCCAGCTGACACACAGCAACCTACAGTAGAACCAAATCTCAGCTGCTTGGATCTCATCCTCATCTGTTTTCTCCAGACTCCACCCTTCACAGCCATAGGTGTCCTGACAAAAAGGACGTTTATTCAAGTGTGCTTCTAGTATACCTATTTTTAAACTAAAAATAAGAGAGTATGCTTTCAGTTTACTTTTTATTTACTTATCAGAGATATACTTAATAAAGTTATACATAAGTATACTTGGCTTATACTGAAAAGTATATAGAAACGTCTAAGTATATTAAGCTTATACTTAAACTTTTGATCAAGATATACTTAACAAAAGTGTAATAAAGTATGAAAATATTTGTGCCTTATGTTTAAGTGGACTCGCCCTGGAGTTGTGTCGAGCTTGGATGTCAATTTCAGTTCTCATTGCCGTGTTTTTATACTTTGGCATTTAATACAACGTTGCTTTAAATTTTGATTTTTAAAGAAGATGAATATGTTCTTAATCCTGAGTATCTGTTGTTATTTTGTGAATTCTTACCTTTATAACTTCATTGTACAAAACAGTTAAGTTGTCTACTGGTAGTGTGCATGAGGTAAGGGTTCGGGCTCGAAAACTCATAGTATACCGAGAAGGGTAACTGCAGTAAACTTCAAAACTAAAAAGTGGACTAGATGTACTGTATATAACCAGTAACCAATAGTATATTTCCAATATACTATAAAGTATACTTTTATAAACTAAAAAGTGGACTAGAAGTGTGTAACGAGTAAACCAATAGCATATTTCCAGTGCAGTATGAAGTATGCTTTTGTAAACTAAAGAGTGGATTACAAGTCTAGAACTAGTAAACTATTAGTATATAAGTTTACTTGTGGTATACCTGCAGTACAAAATAAAAAATACTAGTTGTATACTCAAAGTTTACTTCTCTTAGACTTAAAATATACTTTTTATAAACTAAAAGTGGGCCAATTTAGTCCCAAGAAGTATTAGATTAGTTTACTTACAAGTATACTGTAAGTACATTGATATCAGTATACTTGGTACACAAAAGTATACTTAAGGAAATATACTTTAACTTTACTTAAATATACTTAATAAAATGAACTTGGGGCGGCACGGTGGTGTAGTGTTTAGCGCTGTCGCCTCACAGCAAGAAAGTTCTGGGTTCGAGCCCCGTGGCCGGCGAGGGCCTTTCTGTGTGGAGTTTGCATGTTCTCCCCGTGTCCGCGTGGGTTTCCTCTGGGTGCTCCGGTTTCCCCCACAGTCCAAAGACATGCAGGTTAGGTTAACTGGTGACTCTAAATTGAGCGTAGGTGTGAATGTGAGTGTGAATGGTTGTCTGTGTCTATGTGTCAGCCCTGTGATGACCTGGCGACTTGTCCAGGGTGTACCCCGCCTTTCGCCCGTAGTCAGCTGGGATAGGATCCAGCTTGCCTGCGACCCTGTAGAAGGATAAAGCGGCTACAGATAATGAGATGAGATGAGAATGAAAATGAACTTGAAGTATACTTCTTTTTGATAAGGGTGACCACCGTCCGTACCAGAGCTCGAAGTAATTTGAGTTTAACTGCTGTATGAATGCCTCTGTCTTTCCATACGGATGTTAATTCAAGTGTTCGTTTCTTCGCCGTAGCTATTCGTGTCGATGTTTGTACTACAGCTGCCGTCAGGTCTTATTACGGAGCCCAGATACTTCTGTGTCACTTTTGTGATTTCTTCATCAGATATTTCTATAATTTTGTTTGACGGTTGTGGGCGGCACGGTGGTGTAGCGGTTAGCACTGTCGCCTCACAGCAAGAAGGTCCTGGGTTCAAGCCCAGCGGCTGGCGAGGACGTTTCTGTGTGGAGTTTCCCCGTGTTTCCTCCGGGTGCTCCAGTTTCCCCTAAAGACATGCAGGTTAGGATAATTGGTGGCTCTAAATTGACCGTAGTGAATGGTTGTGTGTCTCTGTGTGTCAGCCCTGTGATGACCTGGCGACTTGTCCAGGGTGAACCCCGCCTTTCACCTGTAGTCAGCTGGGATAGGATCCAGCTCGCCTGCGACCCTGTAGAACAGGATAAAGCGGCTACAGATAATGGACGGATGGTTGTAATGACGTGCTTTGTTTTCTTGGTTCCAGCATCATTGACTTTATTTAAAATCTTTGTTTTGTGTGAGAGTGGCTGTGTCATCTGCATATCTGAGATTTGATATTTTTCTTCCGCCTGTATTCACGCCTTCATCAGACGTGCCTGCTTCTCTCATCATCTGCTCTGTGTAAAGATTGAAAAAGGGGACGTGAACAGATACAGCCTTGACGGACACCTTTCAGGACGGGAAAAGGTTCCGTGTGGTTTCCATTCCAACGTATAACAGCTGTTTGACCATCGTATAAACCTTGCAGTAAGGCAACTAGATGTTTAGGGAATCCCACACAGTTGTACATGGCTTATGGAGTCAAGCACTTTACTATAGTCAATAAACATTATGAAAGCTGGCTCTTCAGTAGTTAGTACTTTCTCAATAAGGATTTGTAAAATGACCAACTGTTCCTCTGCCTTTTCTGTATGCAGCTTGCTCATCGGGCAGCTCTTCTTCAATTTCGTTCATCATTCTTGTTAACAAAATAATCAAAAGAATTTTACTAGCATGGCTGATAAGTGATATCGTTCTGTAATTTGGACATTCTTTGCTGTTTCCAGACTTGAAGAGTATTACAAACTCTTGTATTTTCCAGTCCTTAGGCCACTCACAAAGTTTCCATTTCACGAAAATCGCTTCTTCTCCCTCAATTCTTCACTGATTTTGATTCTTTCTGGCATGAAGGTAGGAGGACCTAGGGTGCATATAACTTCTACCCAGATTTGCTTAATTGCAATTATTAATAATTAAGTTATGAATGAATGAATTTATTTTATTTCGAACATGTATAAAAAATGTATGTAACTATTTGTACATACAAAAGAAAGAAAACGAGAAAGTGACAAAAAAATACATAAAGAGCTCAGACATTACAAAACACCGCACGTTGTTTGAAAAAGGAGTGGGAAGAAGTACAATACTTTTTTAATTTCCCACCCCTTTTTAACTACCCCGAAATCCAAACTACATTAATACACCTATAAAAATATATACCATATATACACTTCATGAATATCTATATAAATATATAATTACAAAATAAATATATACTACATACCATATATACACTTCATAAATATCTATATAAATATCTCATCTCATCTCATTATCTCTAGCCGCTTTATCCTTCTACAGGGTCGCAGGCAAGCTGGAGCCTATCCCAGCTGACTACGGGCGAAAGGCGGGGTACACCCTGGACAAGTCGCCAGGTCATCACAGGGCTGACACATAGACACAGACAACCATTCACACTCACATTCACACCTACGGTCAATTTAGAGTCACCAGTTAACCTAACCTGCATGTCTTTGGACTGTGGGGGAAACCGGAGCACCCGGAGGAAACCCACGCGGACACGGGGAGAACATGCAAACTCCACACAGAAAGGCCCTCGCCGGCCATGGGGCTCGAACCCAGGACCTTCTTACTGTGAGGCGACAGCGCTAACCACTACACCACCGTGCCGCCCCTATATAAATATATAATTACAAAATAAATATATACTACATACCATATATATAGACCCCTTCGCATGTTTGTAAACAAACTGACCGTTGCCAGGATGCGCGCGCAGCCTGGACCCAGAAACAATGGCGCTGCCCATAGACCGGCATTATGAGCTGTCAGATTATGCCAAACAATTGTCGTTACAAGATCGAGAATGCTACATAAATAAGTTAACTCTAACAAGTGGACATTGCCTACCGGATCCGTATTTAATTAAAGAGTGGACGGACGATGTTAGTAAGTTCCCTGGTATACAATGGCCAGATATATACTCGTACCTTATTGACAAGACTTCAGTGTACACCCACGAAAAACTTCGTGCCTACAAGTCTTTACACGCATATGATTATGTTATGTGCGGGCATGTACAACTTGATTAACAATGGGACATTCATATTCATTTTGTTTTAATCAAATGATGCCAGTGATGTGATGGCAATGTGGCTTTAGCTGCAACAGCAAATACCAACACTAAACAGCAATTTGCAGGAGGTGATGGCATGAAAGGAATGATAGTGTAAAGAGTGCAGCTAAGAGAAATCAGAGCTGCGTAAAAAGCGAGAGGCAGAGAGCAGAAATGAAACTGAACGGGGC
This sequence comes from Neoarius graeffei, assembly GCF_027579695.1. Taxonomy (NCBI): domain Eukaryota; kingdom Metazoa; phylum Chordata; class Actinopteri; order Siluriformes; family Ariidae; genus Neoarius; species Neoarius graeffei. The sequence goes on from NC_083578.1 coordinate 89,751,170, forward strand.
GGGAGCTAGGTTAGAGCAGTCAGCGTAAGTTGGCATTTAGAGTGAGGGCACACAATTTTACCTTTCCATCCTTGCTTTAAAATTGTGATTTTCGGCATACACAAATAATGACGGCACAAAATCTGGACTGCTTGAGTCAAGCGAGACCTCTCCTACAAACACAATTGCATGCAAAGCTAAGTTAACATGCTAACAATATTCATTACATTGTGTAACTATGATCCAGCTAATCAGACAAACGTTACCAAAGTATTTTGCTACATCAATAAACGAAGACTAGAAAGAATAAAAAAGAAAGATTTAATAAATAGCCTGATCTTACCTGTGATGAAGTGGGCGCTGCAAACCCGCGCATTTTTGATGGTGCTTTCATCCCAGTCTACACGTTTGATGGCTTGTAGCCATAGACGCCGGCGATTTTTTTGGAATGGGTGAGATCCTGCTGGAATTCTGAACATTTTAACCCCATCACTGCTACGATTCTGACACCCGACAACACAACAACTAGGCATCGCTGAGTCTTTTTTGGGTCCAGGCTGCGCGCGCAATTTCCGCTTTCGTATGAATGACGTTTACTGCGAAGGGGTCTATACACTTAATAAATATCTATATAAATATTTAATTACAAAAATAAATATATACTACATTCCATATATACACTTCACAAATATGTTATGGACTAATTAAGCCTTAATGAGCAGTTCAACAAAAAGATCAATTCCTCGCCATTTTGGATTCTTTCTGGTAAATAGGTCGGTATTCCTAGGGTGGATATCGCTTCTATATATTGCTTGTATATAGTGTATATAGCTTGAAACATTTATTGCACAAGGAAGGTGGGCCACTTTAGATCGTTCCTTCTGGACTAGGCGAGGCCGGAATGAGCTACGCCGTCACTGACGATCTCGTTAATTTTAAAGAAAGATCGTGCTGGCTGTTGACCTGCTTCTTCCACACAGAACCTTGTTCCAAATGATCCCAATGTGGCGTAAAACCTGTGACCTCGGAAACTTCACTGATAGGTCAGAAATAGGAAAGAGGTGTGTTTCTAAATTACTGCAACTAATGCGAAACATATTTTTTAAAATGAAACTAATTAGAAATGCAAATATTTGTTAAATAATTTAGACACATAATTAGGAATTAGAATATAATAATTAGGATAAAAACCAAATCAGGGTAAAAATCAAAGAAATAAACTTCAGACACAGTTTTACATCGACTACAGTCCTGTGCAAAAGTCTTAGCACCCCTGTTTTTTTTCACACAAACTTTGTTATAGATTTCTATTTTATGACTTCAACACTCCTGATCGAGTCAAAACATTACAGAAACATTTTAGAGTTCCAAACGTTCGGCGGGTTATTTTTCCAGCACAAAATTAAATGTTACAGGAAAAAAAAGTTTATAATATGTCTGAGTGGCACATTCCACAAGAGAGCACTTTTCAGGTTAAAAAAGAAAACATACTAGATCGCGACTGTGACTAAACTCACAGTAATTTGCGCTAAGCTGTTACAAACCGGGACGTCTGGTCACCGTGCCCTATAGATCTGGAGCGGTAAGAGATTAAGAATGATGCTCAGTGAGGAAAAGTCACGCCCTGCCACCCTGAACAAAATAAAAAAACTGATTTAAAGGGGAACTGAAGTCATTTTTAAACTTGTTTTATTTCTTAATTATCGTATTATTCAATTATGTTTTCGGTTTTAGTAACCTTATATCGTGACTCATATTGCCAACTAATTGCAATTAAATATTATACTTATCGGCCTATTTGGTTTTTAGCCGTGTTGAATTTAGTTTGTTTGGTCCACAGCAGGCGTCGCTTATCCGCGCGATCTTCACGAGACCTGTGCAAGACTTCGAAACGTGACGTGCCAGCCAGGTGTCAGTGCCGCCATTTTGAAAACTGTTTTCCAAACAAAATATTGCACAAAAACGAGTTTAAATGACGATTACTGCCTACTTTTTTCAAACTTTCCTGATTGCTATCAAAACAAACAAAACTTCCGGCTTGATTACGTCAGCATTCGAAAGCGGGTGCGCGTGTCTTTTGACAACGTTGGCAGATGTCGGTCACTTTGATTTCCGCTGTACGTTTTACTTCCATCCTACAATGTCTCGCACAGGTCGCAACGAATCTCGTTTACGGCCATTGCTTTGACATATGGCCTGATATATTTCATTTGTTTCATATTTCAAACACTCATAACTTGCTATAGCAGCGACAAAATAACAATCAAAAATGCATTCCGATATTTAATAAAATGAGATAAATAGAATTTTGATAATAAAAAATTTGCCTTCAGTTCTCCTTTAAAAGTCATGAAAATTGACAGAATTATAAGTGATTGAAAAAAATCCTGTTTTTCATGGATCATTCCGGATCAGTGATCCAGATCAGCACCAAAAGTCACAGCAAAGTAATTCAGCCCAGAGGGATTCTTCATGTGACATTTGGTGACGATTTGTTGAAAACTGAGGGAGAAATAGCGTCCTAAAAAATGTTAGGATAATAATAATAATAATAAAGTAGAAAGATCCTGAGTGAGAGTAACAGTTTGCTCCAGCGCTGCGAGCAAAAATTAATGAAGGCTGCTGGGTTTTGGTGCAAAATGAAGAAGTGAGTGTGACAGTCAAAGTGTGCAGAAGAACTGCGGCTGGTTCTGTAAGATGCCCAAGAAAACCTACAGATCATTTCCGCATAAAACTGCACTCACTGCACCTCAGACTACTGTTTTTTTTAAAGCAAAGGAAATTTCATCTCACACCAAATATCGACTTTGTTATATTGATTTATTGCGGCTTACTGATTACTGTTTATAGTGTTTTTTTTAATGATGAAACATTTCATTATTTTTAAGCCGTTATCACTCGACGGCATTTCTTTACACATGCCGAGCACGATTCGTCCTGTTTTGTAGGGTCTGAAAAAAACCATCGCCTGCATGGATGAAGAGCTTCCACGGACCAACTCGAGCATAAACAACCGCTCGGAGCTGTGCCGAGTGCTTCACTTAGAGACTCTGTACAAGAAGAATAAGGTAAAGAGTCGACACCGTGCACAACACGACACACAGGTGTAATAAATCCTGTCTGACTTCTGAAAGGAAATCTTTAGTGTGAAGAACAGCCGCTGAAAACGATGCTGGAGATCATGACGAAGGAGCGGATGATGAAGAAGGGCGGAGACGTTAAAAGGCGCCCGAGCGAAGGGGATCAAAGCATGGAGCAGAACTCGCCAAAAGCCGCTGATGAGGATGTGAGGAGGGGAAAAGACCTCACACAGCTGCACACGGATGAGATGAGGTCAGTGTCTGAAGTGTTTGATGAGGAACGCGTTTGATATATAAATACACACACACACACACACACACGATGTATATTTTATTTCTTTGTGGAAATGTTTTCAGGTTATCTGAGACGAGCGCCGTGTCCCAGCTCAGCTCCTTATCTTCAGCAGGAAACCTCAACGCCACGTCAGCTCCAGCAGGCCTGGGCTCGGAGCAGAAGAGCGGAGGTGGGGACGGCCAGGCGAGCAGGGGCAGCAGAATGAGGAGAGGCATCATGGCAGGTCCGATTGTTGCCTCATCTCAGGTAAATCGGACCGTGGAGCTTCACCTCGGACTGTAACAGAGCGCTGACACTGGAGACTCCTTCCAGAAATCTTACACCAAACTTCACTAGCTCAACAATTGCACGTTTTGTTTACATTTCCTGCGACTCCAAGCCTTGAACAGTCTACATAGATGTATACGCTCCCCAGCCACTTTAATAGGAACTTGTTGCATGCTGAGATGCTTTTCTGCTCACCACGGTTGTAAAGAGTGATTATACAGTATGAGTTACTATATCCTTCCTGGCAAAAAACTCGAACCTTGAACCGATCTGTCCATTTTCCTCTCACCTCTCTGATCAACAAGACGTTTGTTTTGTTTCCACCCGCAGAACTGTCACTCACTCGCTCACTCACTTGATGTTTTTTTTTGCACCATTCTGTGTCACGACTGTTGTGTGTGAAAACCCCAGGAGGAGATCAGCAGTTTCTGAAATACTCAAACCAAAAATACTCATCTGGCTCAAACCGACACCCGTACCGCAGTGAAAGAAAGAAAGTCACACAAAAATTGAGATCACAGTTTTTCCCATTCTGATGTTTGACCATGGTGAGCATTAACTGAAGCTCTTGATTTGTATCGGTGTGATCTGATGCATCAAACAGCAGGTGGAGGTAGGGGTGTTCCTAATAAAGTGGCCAGTGAGCGTATAAACATAGGACTACTGTAACATGTAACATGTCAGTAACCTGTCCATCAGGTTTCCGAGTCGGACTGTAAAACGTTTTTCGAGTTCATGTACAACGACGTACAAACTAACGATCCGCCGTCGTCGTGATTGTTATCATGAACCGCGTTCTTAAAAGACAAACTTATAAACGGAGCTTTCAGAAGATTGAAAGTGACACGAGAGGTTTTTAACTGTAAAAGGAAAACAAGTTAGTGTACTTAATAATAGAGCAGCAGCTACAATTATCAACAGTCCATAATTATCGACACCTTTTCAGATTTACCGATAAAAAACTATTTTACAAAGGTGAGTTTCAGTTCCAACAGTTATTATTGGTTAATTAATCAACCAGAAGACCCGCCTCGCCCTTTGATCTTGTCGTCTGATGACGCAGCTCGTTACCTGAGATGGAATTTTTTTCAGCACGATCGGCAATTTTTCGGAAAAGCCGGACGTTATCATCGCAGGTGAGCATGGTGGAAAGATCACGGACATCAAATTCACCGATATTTCATGATCTCCTCGTCGAAACCTACTTAGTTTCTTACTCTTTCATTTGACAGCCGCCATTTTATATCTAAACGCGCGTTTGAGAAGTCACGTGAGGTGTCGATAATAGTGATCACTTTCACTGGTGTCCACCATTATCGACACCCTGTGGGCTTAAGGGACATTTACAGCTGTTATGGATCGATCTTTGTGTCACATTGTTGAAGTAGATGAAGTACTTTAAAATAATAAAAGTGCTGTGATTTATAATAATTGTTTTTTCTGATTCATAACAGAATGGAATGTTTATAGAGTATTTGTAATCTGATTGCAGTAAATAGAATTAGAGCAGAATTAAATTCCTAATGTATGAAAAATTACAGGCTTGAAATATTCAGATTTTTCTATTCCATTCAGACAATATATATTTTTGCAGTTTGTTGTAAATATCTCATCTCATCTCATCTCATCTCATCTCATTATCTCTAGCCGCTTTATATCGACCACATATTACAATATCAGGAGACATTTTATATTTTGGTTCGAGGAATGAGATGCGACCTTTGGCCTGGATGTTCCTGTGGTTACAATGTTGATTTCCTGTTGACATTTATTGGTAAACTACAAAACTAGAAATTAATACAAACAACAGTGTGTGAACAAAATGTGATCTATGAAAATATTTAGAAAGCGGGTAGAAAGTGGAACAAAAAGATTTTCTGACGCAGGTTAAACATCATCAGTTCATTTGTGTACAAACATTAGAATTACTTCCTTATTTACGTAAACACCGACATCCATATATTTATATAAAAGATATTTTGTACTAAATATAAGTCTATGGAAAACAACTTTGAAATAAAAACTGTTTTGTTAACTTAATACCACATACCGATTATTTTTTTTATAAATAATCATCTGGATGTCGATAATTGTGGAACGGTGTCGATAACTGTGGACAAACGTGTCGATAATTGTGGAACGGTGTCACGTGATCTGATACGCTAAGCAATCGGGAATCAACTCATTTTTTTTCCAGTGGAAGTTTGAGTAATTATTCATGCACAGTTTATGTACTGAAAGTTTTTTCTACTTTTGCAACGGCCAAAAGATCGTTAAGGTGTCGATAATTGTAGCTGCTGCTCCAGTCTAGAATAGTACACAAATATACTTACGGTTTGAGAAAACAGTGCTGTTTTGGAGACGGATGAAGAAATGTGTTGGTTTTATAGCGAGTTTATAGCAGGAGAGTGAAAAGACTACAATAAAACATACACTGTTTATTTAACCCCAGCTGGTCTGAACGTGACTCCAGGAGCATTTCAGAACTTTATAGATTTCTCAATACTTCATAAATATCATGTTAGCAAAGAGAAACAATGTGGTCTACTGTCTAAAACGTGTCATCACAGACAGGGTTTTGATGTTGTTGTTCCAGGCAATAACGCTCCAGTATTGCTTACAGATGTGTTCAAGCCCTCTCTTATAAAGGTATCAGAGGTGAAACCTGATAAAATTGACGTATCCTTCAACAGGAAAACACCAAGAGACGTCCTGCCAGAAAGACGGCGCTGTCTGCATCTCGAACGCCCAAAAACGAAGACGAGGATCCAGCCGGAGCGAACCGGAGGAGCCGCAGCAGCAGCACGGACGCTTCACACGGCAAACCTGACGAGCGAGAAAACACGGTGTCGAGCAGACAGAGCAACGGAACGGACAGAACGGCGAGACTTCGAGCTCACAAGTAACTCAGCTCACATTCCGACCGATAAACACTTATAATCGTTATCATCCGATACTTGGGTTAAATCAATTTATGTTTTTTTTTCCTTCAGGAGTGAATCAGCACCTGGACTGGATGCTCTTCACATAGCTGGATTAGTTCTGGGTACGGCGTCTTTACTGTTCCTAATGATGCTCGTTAGGATAGACCCGTGTGTGTGTGTGTGTGTGTGTGTGTGTGTGTGTGAATGCAGCCTAAAAGACATTTCAACACTTATTTAGCTTTGATTTGTTTTCCAGATGATGTAGACGATCAGGACGTTTCAGTCGGACTGGCCGCTGTTCCGAATAATAATAATGTCTCGCGTCAGCATGACTGGAATAAACGTCCCATGGACCAGAAAACAGCAACTGTAAGAACATTATTATTATTATTATTATTATTATTATTGAAGCCTAAATGTAAAAAAAGGCACTCGGTATGGAGAAAAATATGAAGTTATGCTTACACTCACTGGTCACTTTATTAGGAACACCCCTCCACCCATCTGCTGTTTGATGCAGTTCTGTAATTAGCTGATCGCTCGATGCATCAAATCACGTAGATACAAATCGAGAGCTTCAGTTAATGTTCACGATGTTCAAACACCAGAATGGGAAAAATCGTGATCTCAATTTTTGTGTGACTTTCTTTCTTTCACTGCAGTACGGGTGCTGGTCTGAGCCAGATGAGTATTTTTGGTTTGAGTATTTCAGAAACTGCTGATCTCATCTTGGGGTTTTCACACACACACACACACACACACACACACACACACACACACAGTCTCTAAAGTTTACACAGAATGGTAAGAGAGGTCAGAGGAAAATGGCCAGGTTGGTTCGAGGTTTGAGATTTTTTTCCAGGAAGGATATAGTAACTCATGTAATCACTCTTTACAACCATGGTGAGCAGAAAAGCATCTCAGCATGCAACAAGTTCCTATTAAAGTGGCCAGGGAGTGTACATATATATTAGCGAAGGCAAAATTGCAATTTTCAGCGCTTTAATACAAACTAGTGAGTGTGTGATGTCACTGTAAGGGAAATATGATCTCATATACAGCAGTGATGTTTAATTCTCGATGCCGATTGGTCGGCTGTAACAGCTGTTGCACAATTGTTTGTTACGTTCGAGTTTCTATAGTAACGGCATGTTTCTGGAAGGTCACGCCTTGTTATAATGAGCGTCTATTTTAATCTTAGAAAAAAAATATAGAATAAACTCCTTGTTAACCTCGCTTGCTCAGTCTTTACGGGAAAATATCAGACCGAGGTCTTGACAGTACGGACCGAGCCAACGTTGGCTCGGTCCGTACTGTGAAGACCTCGGTCTGATATTTTCCCGTAAAGACCGAGCAAGCGAGGTTAACAAGTAGTTATCAATAACTTTGAGACAAAAAAACAGTAAGGCTGCTCGAAGATGTGCCGTTACAGGAAAATGATCAACGTGTGGATGGTACCAGGTGCCTCCTTCGTTGATTATTTTCCTCCAGAAGCACTGTATGTGAGCATTGTAGATCACATCCCTTGAAGCTTTCTGAATCCGAGCCTGTAGCATGTGACCTGCTCGGTGACAAGAACATCATCCCTGCTGTAACTCCAGGCGCTGAAGGAGCTCATCTTCGGCTCCCCGGCGGCCTGCTTCAGCGAGGAGTGGAGGTGTCAGAGCTTCACCTTCTCCAACAGACCCGCGCTGAGATACGGCATCGTGCAGAAGAAGGTGATTCACTGCATCGAAAACGTTGAGCGCGTCATCAGCGTTTCTCACACAGACACACACGAGGAGTTTTACTGAAAATTTAATCTTCTCAGTTGGGATTGGTTTCTCTGGGAGTCAAGAATGAGAAAAAATCAAAAATTATAATTTTATTAAAAATGGTTCAGGTATGTAAATGTGTCATGCAGGATTAGACGAGTATTTCTGAATGATATGCAGGAAACTTCAAGGCAGGAAATAAACAAATGAGTAAATAAATGATAACGAATTTCAATAATTTAATAAATAAGCAAATACATGAATGAATGAAAAAATTAAATAAATGTTTTGAAGCACAATAATAAAAATTTCATAATAGGAAATTAAATGAAGTGATGGATAAATTACACAATGAATTAAAAAAAAAAATAAATATCAATATTTAAAATAAGTATGTAAAATGTGTGGGAAAATTTGATGTTACAAAATTTATAATTGCAAATAGAATGAATGGATTAATGAATAAAATAACTAAATAAATGAGTAAATAGTAAATTAATAAATTATAATGATTTTCAATAATTTAATAAGTAAGCAAATATGACTGAATGAAAAAATTAAATAAATGTTTTAAAACACTAATGAAAAATTTATAACAGCAAATTAAATTAATAAATTAAACAATTAATAAAAACAAACAAACAAATAAATATCAATGTTTGAAGTAAGTATGTAAAAGGTGTGGAAATTTTGATGTTGAAAAATTTATAACCACAAATAGAATGAATAGATTAATGAATAAGATAAATAGTAAAAATAATCAAATAAATAGGTTAATAAATATTTTTTTAAATGAATGAACATGTAAAAAGGAATGAATAAGTAAATATATATAAATATTAAAAAGTTTGATCTTGAAAAAATTATAATAGCGAATAGAACAATAAAATTCATAAAACAAATAATAAAAATAAAATAAATCAAAACAAACCAATAAATAAACAAATCATACATATTTTTACATAAATTAATATGTAAGCAAATAAATAAATAAATAAACATCAATATTTCAAATAAGTATGTAAAAGGTGTGGAAATTTTGATACTGAAAATTTTTTAATTGCAAATAGAATGAAAGTATTAATGCATAAAATAAATAGTAAAAATAAACAAATAAATTGGTTGATAAATATATTTTTGAAATGAATTAACATGTAAAAAAAAAAGAAAAATAAATAAATATACTGAAAAGTTTGATAAAAAAAGTTATAATAGCAAATACAACAATAAAATTTATAGAATAAAACATAAAAATGAAATAATCAATAAAAACAAACCAATAAATAAAGAAACAAAATTACATATATATTTTTAATATAAATTACTATGTAAGCAAATAGATAGATAGATAGATAGATAGATAGATAGATAGATAGATAGATAGATAGATAGATAAGTGTGCTGGAAATTCATGATACTGAAAAATTCATAAGAGCAAACTGAATGAATGAACAAATTAATGAAACAAACAGGCAAACAGATTAGTGAATAAATTCTGGACAAATCGGATCATGAAAATTTCCGCACAATAAATCACGCACAACAATGAAATATTTATGAAGCGTATGGAGATGTATGGGGTTGTAGCCGCTGTGTAATGAGAGCTGTGTGTTGTGATTCTGCGAGCAGGGCGGGCCGTGTGGCGTGCTCGCTGCCGTTCAGGCCACCGTTCTCCAGAAACTTCTGTTCGAAAGACCCAGCAGTGACGCACTTTCTGAGTAAGTGCTTTCACACATCACTTCTCCTCTTCATGTCGTTTCAACCGTCTGACATCTTTCCAGTGAAACGTTCTCCGTCTGTCGAGTTCTTTACAACTGCACTTCACCAGCGGTCACTGCAGCGGATGTGTTTAAAGAGGGTGTCATTACTTTTAACACGTTTGTTCAGGAAACTGTCCGACGCGGTGAGGACGAAGTGCCTGACGGACGCCTTGGCTGGAATCCTGTGGAGAGCCGCAGACAGGAAGAGCGTCACCGTCGCCATGTAAAAATCTCGAGTCATTAATATGGAACTGTAGTGATGTTGGGTTTAATAATAAACAGCTCCTCACTGCTGACGCTCTGTTTACAGAAACTCAGGGCGGAGTCACTTCACCCCTGTGGGCCACTACAGAGCTGACGACGTTCTGGAGATGGTAAATAGTTTACTCCGCTTTCTCAAATCAACACTTATACCATGACTGTGATTAAAAAAACTGTTCTGATTTGTAGGTCGTTAGACACATCGTTCACTGAGACTAACAGATACACAAGCCACGCCTCCTTCAAGGAGCCAGACACACACAGGCCACGCCTCCTTCAAGGAGCCAGACACACACAGGCCACGCCTCCTTCAAGGAGACAGACACACACAGGCCACACCTCCTTCAGGGAAACAGACACACACAGGCCACACCTCCTTCAAAGAGAACAACACACACAGGCCACACCTCCTTCAAGGAGACAGACACACACAGGCCACACCTCCTTCAGGGAAACAGACACACACAGGCCACACCTTCAAAGAGAACAACACACACAGACCACACTTCCTTCAAGGAGACAGATACACACAGGCCACGCCTCCTTCAAGGAAACAGACACACACAGGCCACACCTCCTTCAAAGAGAACAACACACACAGGCCACACCTCCTTCAAGGAGACAGACACACACAGGCCACGCCTCCTTCAAAGAGAACAACACACACAGGCCACACCTCCTTCAAGGAGACAGACACACACAGGCCACGCCTCCTTCAAAGAGAGCAACACACACAGGCCACACCTCCTTCAAAGAGAACAACACAGGCCACACCTCCTTCAAGGAGACAGATACACACAGGCCACGCCTCCTTCAAAGAGAGCAACACACACTGGCCACACCTCCTTCAAAGAGAACAACACACAGGCCACACCTCCTTCAAGGAGACAGATACACACAGGCCACGCCTCCTTCAAAGAGAGCAACACACACAGGCCACACCTCCTTCAAAGAGAACAACACACAGGCTACGCCTCCTTCAAGGAAACAGACACACACTGGTCACACCTCCTTCAAGGAGACAGACACACACACACACAGGCCACGCCTCCTTCAGAGAGATAGACACAAACAGGCCACGCCTCCTTCAAAAAGAACAATATGCAGGTCACGCCTCCTTCAAAGAGATAGAAACACAGGCCACACCTCCTTCAAAGAGACAGACACACACAGGCCACACCTTCTTCAAAGAGACAGACACACAGGCCACACCTTTTTGAGAGAGGCACCTCCTTGACTGATACTGACAGGCACAGAGGCCACGCCTCCACTATTCCAGCATATAGAGATGATACACTCTGCCAATCAAATTAGTAACATTTCTAAATAATAAAGGCCACACCTCTGACTGACAGACACACAGATCACGCCTCCTTCACTGTGACTGACAGACACAAAGTCCACGCCTCCTTCGAAGACACTGGCAAAGAAAAACACAAAGCCACATCTCCTTTATTAAAACAGACACAGAAGCCACGCCTTCTTTTCTGACATAGGCACAGAGGCCACACCTACTTGATTGAGATTGACATGGGGAAAGGCCACGCCTCCTTCACTCACACGGACAGAGGCTTTCGTTATAGCAGTGTGGAGAGATTATACGCTGTAGCAATCAAATTAATAATGTTTCAATAATAAAGGCCACGCCTCCTTTCCTGTGACTGACACACTCAGACCACGCCTTCGTCACTATGACAGATTGTACATAGTGACATTCAAATCAATGCATCTTTCAAATAATAAATTAATAATAACCATCTGAGTGTAAGAACAAGTTAATGAAGAGTTAGAGTTCTGTGTTTAGAATCAGACCAATCACACGCTGAGTTTCATCTGGTCCATGATTCAGAAAGAAACCGTGATGCTCACTGTTGCTCAGGTTCTCGCTCTTTATTAACATCTATGTTCTTTTTGTCTCAGCAGATCGACTGCGTGGAAGTTCAGAGCTTTGATGACTTAAAGCTGCTGATCGAACAGCACATCCATCAGGTACGTTTCGTTAATCTGACGTGTCCCAGGTCATCGTATGACTAACGTCTGCATCATGTGTCCAGATCGATGCAGCCGTCCATCCAGGCCATTGTTTTTTTGTTGTTGTTTTTTTTCCTCCTCCAGTTTGAGTCGGGTCCGTTCGGCTGCGTCTTGCTCATCATCTCTGCCGTCCTGTCCAGAACGATTCCGATGTAACGCTCCATTTGTTCTACACAGAGTCTAACACTTAAAACAGCGCCATTCCTGTGTTGAAGCAGCAGATTCATTTCTTCCTCCTTTTGTGTGGCAGGGTGAGAGAGGACATGGACGTCCCTACTTCCACTCTGATTGGCGCACACGGCTACTGCACGCAGGTTGGTACGTGAATCCTGACACCTTATCTGAAGCACTGGTGCGAATAATACGCAGAAAGCTCGTCATTAACGCTAATAAAGAAAGCCTGACTCAGTGCCTGAAAGAAAAATCTGAAATTACATATAAAGACAGAGACGACGTGCTTCATTTAAAACAACAGTTTAATACAATACAGTTTCGATACACTGTCATACGATTCTGAATCACGAGGTCAAAGAAGAATCTACAGACTTCCAAACTGTTCCCTTTCTCTTTGTATAGAAGTAAATATGAGACAGAGACACAGGCCACGCCTCCTTCAAATAGACACACAAACAGGCCACGCCTTCTTCAAATAGACACACAAACAGGTCACACCTCCTTCAAATAGACACACACAAACAGGCCACGCCTTCTTCAAATAGACACACACAAACAGGCCATGCCTCCTTCAACTAGATACGCACAAACAGGCCACACCTTCTTCAAATAGACAGACACACACAGGCCATGCCTCCTTCAACTAGACACACACAAACAGGCCACGCCTTCTTCAAATAGACACGCACACACACAGGCCATGCCTCCTTCAACTAGACATACAAACAGGCCACGCCTTCTTCAAATAGACACACACACACACACACACACACACACACACACACACACACACACACACACACACAGGCCATGCCTCCTTCACAGAGACACACACACAGGCCACGACTCTCTCATCTCGTCTCGTCTTGTCTTCTTCCGCTTATCCGGGACCGGGTCGCGGAGGCAGCAGTCTGAGCATGGAAGCCCAAACTTCCCTTTCCCCAGACACCTCGGCCAGCTCCTCGGGAAGAACACCGAGGCGTTCCCAGGCCAGCCGAGAGACATAGTCCCTCCAGCGTGTCCTGGGTCTTCCCCGGGGCCTCCTCCCAGGGGGAACATGCCTGGAACACCTCCCCAGGGAGGCGTCCAGGAGGCATCCGAAAAAGATGCCCGAGCCACCTCAGCTGATTCCTCTCGATGTGGAGGAGCAGAGGCTCTACTCCGAGCTCCTCCCGAGTGACTGTGCTTCTCACCCTATCTCTAAGGGAGCGCCCAGCCACCCTGCGAAGGAAACTCATTTCGGCCACTTGTATCCGCGATCTTGTTCTTTCGGTCTTTACCCAAAGCTCATGACCATAGGTGAGAGTCGGAACATAGCTCGACCGGTAAATTGAGAGCTTCGCCTTTTGGCTCAGCTCCTTCTTCACCACGACGGACCGGTAAAGCGACCGCATCACTGCGGAGGCTGTACCGATCCGCCTGTCGATCTCACGCGCCATCCTTCCCTCACTCGTGAACAAGATCCCGAGATACTTAAACTCCTCCACTTGAGGCAGGACTTCTCCACCAACCTGGAGAGGGCAAGCCACCCTTTTCTGGTCGAGAACCATGGCCTCGGACTTGGAGGTGCTGATTCTCATCCCAGCCGCTTCACACACGACTGCAAACTGCCCCAGTGCATGCTGGAGGTCCTGGTTTGAAGAAGCCAACAGGACAACATCATCCGCAAAAAGCAGAGATGAAATCCTGTGGTTCCCAAACAGGATTCCTTCTGGCCCCTGGCTGCACCTAGAAATTCTGTCCATAAAAATTATGAATGGAACCGGTGACAAAGGGCAGCCCTGCCGGAGTCCAACATGCACTGGGAACAGGTCTGACTTACTGCCGGCAATGCGAACCAGACTCCTGCTCCGTTCGTACAGGGACCGGACAGCCCTTAGCAAAGAGCCCCGAACCCCATACTCCTGAAGCACCCCCCACAGAATACCACGGGGGACACGGTCGAATGCCTTCTCCAGATCCACAAAGCACATGTGGACTGGTTGGGCAAACCCCCATGAACCCTCGAGCACCTTATGAAGGGTATAGAGCTGGTCCAGTGTTCCGTGACCAGGATGAAAACCGCATTGTTCCTCCTGGATCTGAGGTTCGACTATTGGTCGAATTCTCCTCTCCAGTACCCTGGAGTAAACCTTCCCTGGGAGGCTGAGAAGTGTGAGTCCCCTATAATTGGAGCACACTCTCCGGTCCCCTTTCTTAAAAAGGCCACGACTCCTTTTTAAAATTCTTTTCAGGATATTATAATGACATTTAGTTAATGTTTATGGAAGGAGTCTCCAGTGTCAGAACTTTGACTCAGAGTTAAAGCTGTAACTCCTTCCTCATCATCTTCTTCTCCAGGTCTGAAATCCTAAACTTCACCTCTGACTGTTACCCAGCACTGACACTGGAGACTCCTTCCCTCAGTATTACAGAAACGTCTCCATACACAAACCATTATTATCCAATCACACACGTTGTTTTTAGTCCGTTCCTGACGGAGCGTTCGCCGTACCACTTCCCGTGAATGAACTGTTTCTATAGCAACGCTAATGTATCGGCCCAGCAGCTGCACCACTCTCAGAGCTTCTGTGAGAGAAAATTCACCAACACCTTCAGTCTGTTAGCAGGTTATTCACACTGTCTTTGCAGGAGCTGGTAAACCTGCTGCTTTGTGGCCGCGCCGTTTCAAATGTCTTCGATAACGAGATGAAACTCGACTCAGGAAATGGGAATTTCACCCTGCTGAAGGGGATCCGAGCGCGCTGCGACATCGGACTGCTGTCTTTATACGAGCATTATAACATATGTAAGGTAAGAGAACCATCACCGCTCGTTAAACATATTCTCAGGATAAAATCGTTAAAGTGTGTGTGTGAGAATATTTTTCTGTTCAATATTGCCATGGATTATTCTCCTTATTCCTTGAGCCCACGCCTCCTAAAGCTCCGCCCCCAGGATCTCCATACGTCCATAGAGTAGACGAACTGAAGCCAGTTTTCTGGACGGGTTTTCCCAGAGATATAAAGCCACAGCTTAAACCTTTGTTTCTTATCATGTTCTACAGATCTTCCAGGTGATTTGTACAAGAAAGGACTAAGAAAAAATATAAAATAATAAAAAATCGAATATTGATTTCACGCTGCAGGTCGGCTCTTACCTGAAGAACCCGAGGTTTCCGATCTGGATGGTGTGCAGCGAGAGTCACTTCAGCGTCCTGTTCTCGCTGTGTGATCTGACATCCAGCCGCCGGAGCTCGCGAGAGTTTGACCTGCATTACTACGATGGCCTGGCCAACCAGCAAGAACCAATCAGATTAACAGTGTGTGAGTGTGTGTGTACGGGAACTCGATGCGCTTCCCAAACCACTTCTCATTTACAGGAAGCCTGTAACGGTGATGATACACGGGGCAACTTTTTGGGCAACAACCAATCAGAGGAGAGCAAATCTGTTGCCAGGGAGACAGACACTGCAAAGATGGACACTGAAACATTTACAGCTGTCACTTTTGTCTCGGCTTCAGCTTTTATATCTTTCGCTAAAGTAAGAATCACTTCTCCTGAAGGCTTTCTTTCTTTTCTAGATCCTGAAGTTTGTATTGTTTCTCCCTCGGGTTCCACAAGTCATCGTGCTCTGGATGTGAATTAGATCAGACGATGAGTTTGACGATCTCTATTACAACTCACAAACAAAAAAAAAAATCATGAGCTGCCCATCACTTTTAACTCGACGCAAGAGAGCTAACGTTATCCTACATAGCTAGCGATAACTTTCAGCTAACCATGTTAGCAAAAACCACCGCTAGTTCGCTAAATCCCATTCAGTCTCTATGGAGCGGTGGTTAGCTAACGGCAGTTTACACTTAGCTGAAAAAAAAATCGATGTCTTAATTCCAACCTGAGCATAAAAACAGATGTCTGTCGATTTTTCTAAGCGTTTGATGAAGTAAATTCACCACTTTGCGTTTATACAGAACAGAACAATTTACCGGCATAAAAAGATATCACTCGTCTGGCTTTTTTTTTCCTTTCCACTGCTGTAGACGTCGCCATCTTTGTTGAAAATTTCAGAAGCTCTCAGGTGGTCATGTGATGCACTGCTGGCACTCTGATTGGATGATCTTAATAATTAAAAGTTGCCCAAAACGATCAAAATTGTTCAGATAGAAATGACGTTGCCCGATCTCAATGGGAAAGCGTCGAAGCGCGATTGCACAGCAACATCATCTAAAAAGTTGCCCCGTGTATCATCCATCATCTTCAGGCCTCATGTTTAAAGGGGAACTGAAGGCAAATTTTTATAATCAAAATTCTATTTATCTCATTTTATTAAATATCGGAACGTATTTTTGATCGCTATTTTGTCACTGCTATAGCAAGTTATGAGTGTTTGAAATATGCTCTGTAATATATCAGTCCATATGTCAAAGCAATGGCCGTAAACGAGATTCGTTGAGACCTGTGCGAGACATCGTAGGACGGAAGTAAAACGTACAGCGGAAATCAAAGTGACCAACATCTGCCAACGTTCCCTGTGTCCGAAATCGCTTACTCGTTCACTACTCCCTACTCCCTATATAGGGAATTACTATATAGAGGACTATACAGTGAGCTCATTGGTAAATGAAAAAATGCTTTCGGACGCTAATCTGTCGCGCTGGTATTTATGTCATTACTGTCACGCAATTAAAACGTGGGTTTTCAAAATAATAAACATGTGCATGTGTTTTTGTGATAAATCTGTATTATACTGAGCGTATTTCCAACATTAATCAATACAAAATACCTGCAGCTTTCAGTTCTTTTTAAATCAAGGCTGAATACTTTCTTTTTTGCTGCTGTCTTTTATTAAATCAAATTTGAGACTTTTAATTTGATTTCTTTCAGCACGGACAGCACTACAAAATGGCGTCCCCACTATACGGTGCCCTATATAGTGAGTAGCGAGCGATTTTGGGCACAGGGGTTGTCAAAAGACGCACGTGCCCTCTTTCGAATGCTGATGTAATCAAGCCGGAAGTTTTGTTTGTTTTGATAGCTATCAGGAAAGTTTGAAAAAAGTAGGCAGTAATCGTCATTTAAACTCGTTTTTGTGCAATATTTCGCTTGGAAAACAGTTTTCAAAATGGCGGCACTGACACCTGGCTGACACTTCACGTTTCGAAGTCTCGCACAAGTCTCGTGAAGATCGCGCGGATAAGCGACGCCTGCCGTGGACCAAACGAACTAAATTCAACACGGCTAAAAACCGAACAGGCCGATAAGTATAATATTTAATTGCAATTAGTTGCCAATACGAGTCACGATATAAGGTTACTAAAACTGAAAACATATAATTGAATAACACGATAATTAAGAAATAAAAGCAAGTTTAAAAATGACTTCAGTTCCCCTTTAAAGGAAGTGATGTGCTTCAGTGACGGTGGTTTATACCTTTGAGTTGCTGTGAAAAGAAAAAAAAATACATCAAAGAAACAAACGACGATGTTAAAAAGCAGAGAAGATGAAATGAGAAATCTGCATCATTGATGCACGTCAGATCTGTAGTTGAAGAGTTGAATGGTGGTGTGTGTGTGTGTGTGTGTTTTCCCCCCAGATCCAGACTCGGCTGTAAAGATGCTGGGTCCTGAGGACGTGGATTCGGACCTCATACCTCCGCTGGAGCTCTGCATCAGGACCAGGTGTGTTTCTGAACAGCTTCGTGCTCTAAAATAAAACTCAGACTCACAGTGATTGAGAACTGAAAAAGGTGAACACCGGTGCATTGTTTTATGTGTGTGTGTGTGTGTGTTTACAGATGGACAGACGCAGCTGTGAGCTGGAACGAAAGCGAGCCCATCCTCTGATCTGTGGCTCGATCAGGACGATGATCTCAGTTCCTCACCACCTTTTATTGCATTTTCATTTATACTACATCAGCACACAGTATTCAGTTTCTTTTTATTGCTTATTTATTAAAATAGTTTGCTCTGTTTCCTCTCTCGGAGCAGAATTCCTCATTATTCAATAAACTGACCAGTAGAGAGCGAGGTCACGGATACTCAAACTACGTTATACTGCTTCAGTAAGGAATAAAACCACTCCGTGTCGTGCTGTGAGAGAAAAATAATCAACAGTGTGGTGGTGTGATGAAGCAGTCACTGCTGCCACTCGGAAAAGTTGATTATTTTCCTATAACGGGGCGTCTCTGAGTGTTTTATTCCTCTTCTACTACAATTGCACATTCTTAGTTAATTAGGATTCAAGGATTAAAGGCTTTATTAGTCACACACACCAATACCACACGACAATATTGTACACGGTCAACTTCTTACCCTCGTCACTCTCTGATAGATAAATCAATATAATAAAAAGAATAAACAAGCAACAAGGATTCAAATAATATATTATCCAAAACAGTTGAACTCCTTTGAATGAAAATGTCGCTCAGTGGAATAAAAAGTGAATAAAGTGCGGAGTGAAAAAGTGTCCGATCTGTGATTATAATGTATAAGGTCTAATCTGATCCCTGAACTGGTCATGGTGTTCAGTGTCCTTATGATTTGAGGATAAATACCTGAGTCTGGATGCTTTTGGAACGTCTGAGAAATGTTTATTTAATGTTTATGAAGGAGTCTCGAGTGTCAGAGGTGAAGCTGTAACTTTAAGTTTTCTGAGATCTTCAGGACGAAGGAGTTTACGCTTCATGGGTTGCATTCAGTCATGTGACTTTTGCTTGCTAGTTTACTTCTGGTGAATGAAGTGGTGGTCAGGTAATTGATTTGGCTGCTGTTATGTAAAGAGCTAATGAAACCGTCTCTGAGTATTTTCGCAGTTTAGAGGCCAAAACACGGTCGTGATCCCTTTAGAAAATTGCTCTTTGCGATGGGATTAGATCCTTACACGTTAGCAAAGAAGGATTTTTCCTACGAGTTGGAAAATCATCCATCTGTTGAGTTCCCCGACATCTCAGACTACCTGGTGCTGCAGACATCATTCTACACTGGGACACAGATGAAAACCTGGAAGACCATGGAGGAGAACTTTTTATATATGTGACTGGGTTAAAGACCTGGGGATCAGGACACTACAAGATAGAACCTGTATCGTTTATACCCAGGGAAGGAGGAATTTCTGGGCTTTTTGTACGCGTCTTTGAGATGCTACAAGTTTTAGTATCGGGTGTAAACAAACCACAGCGTCTCGATTTCCAGTCCTCCCTGCTCTTCTCTTCCAGCTAAATCATTCACAAAGATCCACAGAAACCCTTTAAAGACCTGGAGATTGGTGAAACAGCAATATCATGGAGAAGTGATCACAGCTCACTGTAACTGCACGGCCGCGGAAGCAGTTTTGTGCTGTTAATGAACTCATGAGCTGTGATTTTGTGTTTCCATGGATTGTCTCGATTATCTTCTCTCTCTAGTTCAGTGTCGGAGCTCAATCATCATCATCGTCATCCTTGTAAAGATTGCTGATAAATAAAGTGAAAACATACACGTAAGTTTACAATATGGTGACCGCGATCAAACAGTAAACAAAAACACATCTGAGGACTGAAACATCTCCTGAACTTCAAAACATCTTGAAGTAACAGAAATGGTGAGAAAGTCTGTGATTTGCAAATCCAAATGAAAAATCAACAGAATTTACAAACATTTTACGAACTTGAGCGTCCTTTGACTCGGCTCCTTTCCATCGCAGCGAAAGGTTTAAGAGCCACCTTTCTCGTCGTCTTTTAGTCGAGTCCTTTGCTCTTTCACTCTTTTTATCACTCCACAGGGAACCCGGAAGAAACTTGTATCAGTTTCATGGTTTGTTCAGTTCGAACAGCATAAAACAACACAAGCAGAGGGCATTTTAACGACTAGTAAGGCGTCCCAGCGATAGTAACACTTTGTGAACGGTGAGCTCAGCTGACCATCACTTCCTGTCCTGCATATCTAATGAGGCAGACGTGATGTCAGATGCGACCCAGCGATAACTTCAAGAGACAAAACGAGAGGCTGGTGATGGAGTGACTGTTTGTAGCTGCTATAATGTCGTTTCATGGACATTCCTCAATTATAAACTGATAAAAGTACGATAAATAAATACAAATGGTTGTGGTCTGACAGGAATAAAATGTTTCAGGACGTCGGGTTACACAAACGCATTAAAAAAAACCTCACAATGCGGTGCGAGGAAACTCAGTATGACTGACTGTTTTTTTAAATTCTATTTCTGTTTGCTTTTAGACGCTTTTGGATTTCATGACCTTTTTTTTTAGCATGTTTTAGTTAATCCTAATAAATTGTTTCACTAGAGCGGCGGCTACAATTATCGACACCTTAACGATCTTTTGGCTGTTGCAAAAGTAGAAAAGACTTTCAATACATAAACTGTGCATGAATAATTACTCAAACTTCCACTGGAAAAAATAAGTTGATTCCCGATTGCTTAGCGTATCAGATCACGTGACACCGTTCCACAATTATTGACACCCACAGTTATCAGCACCGTTCCACAATTATTGACACTCAGATGATTATTTATAAAAAATAATCGGTATGTGGTATTAAGTTAACAAAACAGTTTTTATTTCAAAGTTGTTTTCCATAGACTTATATTTAGTACAAAATGTCTTTTATATAAATATATGGATGTCGGTGTTTTACGTAAATGAGGAAGTAATTCTAATGTTTGTACACAAATGAACTGATAATGTTTAACCTGCGTCAGAAAATCTTTTTGTTCCACTTTCTACCCGCTTTCTAAATATTTTCGTAGATCACATTTTGTTCATCGTTCATTGTTGTTTGTATTAATTTCTAGTTTTGTAGTTTACCAATAAATGTCAACAGGAAATCAACATTGTAACCACAGGAACATCCAGGTCAAAGGTCGCATCTCATTCCTCGAACCAAAATATAAAATGTCTAGTGATATTGTAATATGTGGTCAATATTTACAACAAACTGCAAAAAAAAAAAATCTGAATGGAATAGAAAAATCTGAATATTTTAAGCCTGTAATTTGCTCAGAATTTAATTCTGCTCTAATTCTATTTACTGCAATCGGATTCCAAATACTCTATAAACATTCCATTCTGTTATGAATCAGAAAAAACAATTATTATAAATCACAGCACTTTTATTATTTTAAAGTACTTCATCTACTTCAACAATGTGACACAAAGATCGATCCATAACAGTTGTAAATGTCCCTTAATCCCACAGGGTGTCGATAATGGTGGACACCGGTGAAAGTGATCACTATTATCGACACCTCACGTGACTTCTCAAACGCGCGTTTAGATATAAAATGGCGGCTGTCAAATGAAAGAGTAAGAAACTAAGTAGGTTTCAATGAGGAGATCATGAAATATTGGTGAATTTGATCAGTAAAAACATGTCTGTGATCTTTCCACCATGCTCACCTGCGATGATAACGTCCAGGTTTTCCAAAAAATTGCCGATCGTGCTGAAAAAAATTCCATCTCAGGTAACGAGCTGCGTCATCAGACGACAAGATCAAAGTGTGTGTGTGTGTGTGTGTGTGTGTGTCTGTCTTCCGGTTGATTAATTAACCAATAATGACTGTTGGAACTGAAACTCACCTTTGTAAAATAGTTTTTTATTGGTAAATCTGAAAAGGCGTCGATAATTATGGACTGTTGATAATTGTAGCTGCCGCTCTATATTTAATATTAGGGTACCACATTGTATTGTATGCTTTCTTTTGTTTCTTTTTCTTTTTTAATCTTTATTGACTTTTATTTCTGCTTTGTTTAAGATCAGACTTGAGATCAGATTGTGAGTTGATTTGTGTAAAAGCGTTTCCTAGTTTTATAAATGTCATCTCGGATCGCAGATACTGAAACATCTGGATCTAGATTTCGTAGCTCTGAGAGCATTTACGTTGAAGATAAAAAGTTTACACACCCCAGGTTTTTCTTTTTTGTATTTTTCACTTGAATTGCACCCCCCCCCACACACACACACTAAGAGTTTTAATTGAAGATGCCAGTATGAGACAGTTGCTGCTGATCGCACAGTTTAATTAAAGTACAGAATTATTTATGTTTATAATCAGCAAAAAAAAGACCAGAATAATTCTGTGTGTGTGTGTGTGTGTGTCTGTGTGATTCTAAATACAGTCTGATATCATAATATCCGGTTATAACAGAATAGTTTTAGAAATCAAATTTTGTTTCATGTCTCCAGAGGCTGTGTGTGTGTGTGTGTGTCTGGTTTGATCACAACCAGATCTTCTGACAATTTCCTGGGACTCCCCATCAGTTTATAAATGACCATCTGGCATTTTAATTTCAGCTTTTCGATAATAGACCCATTCCCCCCCACACACACGCAGCTCGAGTGTCCTTATCGACCTTTCTCAAATCCATAAAGAGATGCTTTGTAAATATAATTATGAAATTGCTAAAGCAAGACAGTCTTTCTTCTCCAACATCATCAACAGGAATATGAACAATGCCCGTGTGCTATTTTCAACAGTAGAGAAGCTAACTAATCCCCCACCACAATTAGCACCTGAACTTCTCCCAGTTAATAAATGCAATGAGTTTGCATCCTTCTTCAAAGGTAAAATTGATAAAATACAGCAGAATATTGCTCATAATATATCTCAGTTGCAAATAACTGAAAAGCTGCAATCGCCAGTGACACAGACAGACAACTTCAACACAATGTCAGAATTTTGTCTGATTGATTACGAGACTCTTGAAAAAACTGTACAAAATCTCAGTTCCTCAACATCTGAATTGGACATTCTGCCCACCAACTTTTTTAAGTCTGTTCTTCACCTTATAATTACAGATGTGCTTCAGATCATAAATACATCCCTAGAGACTGGCATTTTTCCTGCGTCCCTGAAAAAAGCCGTTGTAAAGCCCCTACTTAAAAAGAATAATCTGGATGCTTCAGTATTAAATAACTACAGGCCAATATCAAATCTACCATTCATCCGGAAAATCCTTGAAAAAATTGTCTTCAATCAATTAACTGCCTTCTTGATATCAAACAGCTGTTTTGATAAGTTTCAGTCAGGATTTCGTGCCAATCATAGCACTGAAACAGCACTGATTAAAGTTATAAATGACATACGTCTTAATACTGATGCAGGCAAAACATCAGTCCTGGTATTACTGGACCTCAGTGCAGCTTTTGATACTGTTGATCACAACATACTGCTATATCGACTTGAACACTGGGTTGGGTTGACTGGTAAAGTTATCAATTGGTTAAAATCATACTTAAACGATAGAAGCTTCTTTGTTACCATGGGAAATTGTACCTCAACTTCAATGTCCTTGACCTGTGGTGTCCCCCAGGGGTCGATCCTTGGACCATTACTATTCAACCTTTATATGCTCCCACTTGGACAAATTATCAAGAACAACTCAATTTTGTATCACTGCTATGCAGATGACACCCAAATTTATTTTGCTCTATCACCTAATGACTATGCCCCCCTTGAATGTTTCTACCAGTGTATCGACCAAATCAACAACTGGATGTCACAAAATTTTCTTCAGCTGAACACAGATAAAACAGAAGTAATTCTATTTGGGAAAAAAGATGAAAGACTCAGGATTACCACTATTCTTGACACAAAGGGGATTAAAACAAAAGAAATGGTTAAAAATATTGGTGTTTTCATTGACAGCGAGCTAAACTTTGACAGTCACATGAAAGCAATCACTAAATCGGCATTTTATGACCTAAAAAACATTTCCAAACTAAGAGGACTTATGTCAAAAAATGATCTGGAAAAACTGATACATGCCTTCATCTCTAGTAGGGTTGATTACTGCAATGGCCTTTTCACAGGCCTGCCAAAAAAGACCACCAAACGACTTCAGCTGGTTCATAATGCAGTGGCGAGGGTTCTCACACGAACAAAAAGAACAGAGCACATTACTCCAATTCTAAGGTCCCTTCACTGGCTTCCAGTAAGCTATAGAATTGACTTTAAAGCATTGCTGCTGGTGTACAAATTTCTAAATGGTACAGGGCCCAATTACCTCTCTGATATGTTGCAGCGGCCGAACCCAATCAGATCTACCAGATCGCAGCAGCAAAATTTACTGGTAAAACCTGTTGTTAAAACAAAGTGTGGTGAAGCAGCTTTTAGCTACTATGCAGTGCAGCTATGGAACCAACTCCCAGAGGACATCAAAAATGCTCCTGCTGTTGGCAGCTTCAAATCTAGACTAAAGACCAAGCTGTTCTCATATGCTTTCTGCTAACTGATAAACAAAGGTGGAAAAACCCGGGTGCAGAAAGTAAAAACCCTGCCACATTTTTGCTCCAGCCAATTCAATGAACCAGCTGATCCTAATTACCACATCCTCTAAGCCAGGTTGATGAGCTCATTGGTGAAATCACCTGTGTTGAGAGCACAGGCAGAAGGAAAACCTAAGCAGGACTTTTACTTTGTCAATCCAGTTTTTCCACCTCTGCTGATAAATACCATCTTTACATGTTTTAAACTTTACTTAACTTTTACAGTCTCTGCATGTCTTAAACTTTACTTAACTTTTATTCCATTTTATTCTGCTGTTTTTACTGAACTTTCTCTCTTCTTCCCCCTTTATTTTATGTAATTTTATTTTCTATTGTTTACTGTTTTGCTTTTACCTCTGTAAAGCACATTGAACTGCCACTGTGTATGAAATGCGCTATAGAAATAAACTTGCCTTGCCTTTCTCCCAACACAACACCTGAACACACCACAGCAGTGTCACCTGACCTTCCTTTCCTGTTTTTACCGACTGCATTAAACCCACATTCACTGCTGAAAAAGAGATTCAAACCAGATTTCCAGAAGCGTCACTGATTTTCTTCATTGTCAGGTAATCGGACGTGTTCACGGCACAGCAAATCATCTAGCCACACCCACAGAACTCCATAAAAGGCAAAGCAAGTACAAAGCTGAAAAGGATGAAACGGTGACGAAATGATAAGAGAACGCCTTCTGAGTTCGGTGTTGTGCTAAAGATTTCCAGTAATGCAGCTCAGCCACTGCAGCGCTTTTTTTTCCACTGTGGACACACACACACACACACACACACACACACACACACACACACACACACACGCTAACGAATTCCTCCTGCTTCAGCCTTTTCTAGGGCGCTATTACTTTTGTTCTGATCGAATAGGGTGCCATTACTTTTGTTCTGATCGTCTTAATTGACGGATTTGTTTTTGATGACTTTCTGGTCATGAATGCAGTGTGTGTATGAAGCAACCGAGCAGGGACATGCACAGGATCATAGAGGGGCAGGGGCTCAAAGTCAGAAAAAGGGCAGCAAGTGCATGATTTTTTTTCCCGGTCCTTTCCAAAATATGGAAATGTAGAATTAAAATTAACATACTAATAGGAAGGTGAGTACTTAGCTATGTGTCCTGTGTTGGTGAAAGTGATATGCAATTGCCATTTCTTTTGTGTCAGCAAAATTGTCACTCACATTATCATAGGCTTGGAAGACATGCAAAGCAATAAAACACTGGTGCGTTATTAGGCTTTTTTATTGTTAAAGATTTAACATTGAACAGTGAAACCTGAACTTTGAACAAATAAGTAAATAGCCTAATGGACAAAATGATAAAAATCAGTCCTTCCTCTCATAAAGGTAGAAGTCTAACATTCCAGGGGCCTTAAAGCAGTAACCTTCTGGGGGCCATGTCCCTGTAGATATTAATGACCTCATTGTGATTTATGGGTGTGTCTTTTTCAATCGAGAGGAGAAGGAGATCAGAGAGCCTCTCTTCTTTGTATAGGCTTCTGAGTACATTTTTCACAAGCTTTTGTTTTTGTTTTTTTCTGAAATCAGGGGCGATTTCTCAGAGACAACAAGGGAAGCCGAGCTTCCCCTAAAATTCTCTCCCCAAACTGCGGCATCTACGACGTTGAATTCTCATTAAAACAACAACTTGCATAACATAATATATGCCCAAGATTGTATTTATGTTCATAACTATCCTGTAACTTATTTGAGTGATGTCTGACGAACTTGCAGTTCGCTACGAGAATCACCTTTGCTGCCAGGCTGTAACTTTTCTTATTTCAATGGGCTCAATGGACTGGCAGCAGTGTTGCCAGATTGGGCGGTTTTAAGTGCATTTTGGTGGGTTTTGAACATATTTTGGGATGGAAAAAATCAGCAGTATCTGGCAACACTGACTGGCAGCCGGGTATCTGTTGCAGTCTACGAGACGGCTCTGAACAGCCAATTTCGGCTAGTTGTTATTGGTTAAAATCAACAAAATCGTCACTTCCAGGGAAGCCGGGCTTCTCTGGGACTAAACGAGACAGTGGGAGGGACAAGAAGCCGGGCTGATGAAGGATTATTGGAGGTGGTGTTTGAAAGACATGAGGAGGGCGGTACTTCAGCGAGGAACACGGAAGTATGATCAGTCAGTCCCTAGCGGATGTCGAGAAAGTGTAGTCGTGTGCCAAAGTGCTGTCCGAATTTCTTTTCATATAAATGTTTCTTCTCATTGATGTCTCTGTACATTACTCTGTAAATAAATGTAAATATTACTCGTTGTGCTCCGTTAACTTTCATCCATTCCATCAGTTTGATCATTCGTGAATTCACTCATTTATTTCATTTGTAGTTCAATCTGGTTGTAGGCTAGCTTGAGCCTTATTGGGATCTGCAGTGCTAGCTGCTAACAGAAATTGGTGAAGTCTCTGGAAAGCACAACCAGCTGGTATGACAGGGTCACAGACCATTTTCTGGAAAAGGAGCGGAGGGCAGAATTTGTGTATAAATAGTGTTCATGTTCATGAATCTGAAGTGTGTATATTGTTCAGTAATGTTAAGAGAATGGTGGGCTCTGTGTTATAGGTTATACCTGGGTATAATATTCAAGGTTCTGTGTGTTGCATAGCCTACCTGGTTATGAATTTCCAGACTGTGTTGCAGAAGATGTTCAAGGATGTGTTGCACAGCTGGGTGTTGTGTTAAAGACTCTGTGTTGCATATCAGGGTATGATGTTCAAGGCTCTTTGTTGAATAGCCAGTGATTTTTGGATGTTTGATATTTTTGATTAAGGATATGAGGCACTAGCCTGGCAAGCCAGACTATAACATGAAATGTACAAGCAAAAATACTTTCTGCCACTAGGTAGGGTTGTCTAGTTCACTGTGCTAATGGGGCACACCTTTCTATGCTTTGATATCCGGCCTACAGGTTTTACGATGAATGCGTAAAATGGGCTTCCCCTGTTTTAAAAACCAGCAGTCGCCACTGTCTGAAACATAATCCACATTTGATTTGAGCACGTTGTGGAAGAGGTCGACGACTAGTTATATACACAAGAGGAGAATGTAAGCTTCCCGACGATATCTGATACTTGCATGTACACCGAAGCACAGCCGAGGCAATCGATTGTGAACAGTAACAGGTCAGGTCACGTCAGTTAACAAGCAGATTATTAAACTACAGAGACTTAAATTACTCGCACAAATGTCAGTAGCCCTACAAACACCCAAATGTCATGTCCATACAGTTTGAAAGGGCGAACTGTTAGACCATAACTCACATGTTCAAGCTGCCTCACTGTCCGTCTCCTCTGTTATCATTGTGGCAGCGCAGCGGCTTCTTCCCTCTCACTCCCGTCCGCGCCCCCTCTCTCTGGCCGCACCCCCTCTCTCTGGCCGCGCCCCCTCTCTCTGGCCGCACTCGAGCGGAGCAGCAATGGACAGAGAAGCGGCAGCTCAGCGCACACAACCACGCCGTATTACAAGAAAATTGGTAGATTGCCGTGGAGTTTTTATACCGCCGCTGTTTTAAACTTCTAACAGGACTGTATTATTTATTATTAGGATTATTATTATTATTATTTTAAAAGGGCAACATTTAATGTGAGGCAAAAAGGGCAGGGGCTCAAGCACCCCTAAAGCCCTATGTGTGCACGTGCCTGCAACCGAGTTTCACAAAAACGTTAATTAAATTGGTTTGTAATTGAAATAAATAATTGATTTAAACTCAACAGCGTAATCAACAATGATACGATTTAACGCTGATCACTTAGTGAGTCTCTTTATAAGGAAATGTACACAAACTCTGGATGAAACATACGATAAACACAAACATTTTTCTACCTAACTAGATTTTCATAAACACCACATTTCTTGTGTCAAATCTCCTACGTACAATTTACGAATAATTTCATTTGTATCCAGTCCATGAAACAAGTTAGTTCCTGTTCCTGCTTATAGTCATTCCATCACCAACTTCTCTTTTTATCTCTCTTGAAGTTTATGCGTGAGCTTTATTTATTAACAAAATGAGTTAACAGTTAACGATATCTCGCTCACACATCTCTGCGACGGTATATTAGCTCCCCAGCAACAACGACTGAGCCAAGATATTTGAAAGGGTTTAAATTACGCCTGACCACATGACACATCCTTTCTCCAAGTTCAGAAAAGCAAATTTTAATTTTCCACACTGGCTCTCATTTCTAACAGGACTGACTAGCATCGCTAACGTACATATTACGAACTCCTTGAGCAACGTCCAAACAGTTCATTATTCTGAAAAGTTCGTTATACTGAAATGGAGCCACTTGTCACACCAAACACTTGTGTTATATGCAAAATTTTAGGTACATTAAAATTCCTTATCACAAATTTCTCCTTCCGAGTCACTATCGCAGTTCACTGACTGAGTTAAAGGATCTCGAACGGAGGCGATGATTGATTTCTTCGTCTGTTATGGAAATGATGGAGGTTAACGCTCTATCGTATCGTGTCACTGTCCAAAAACTGACTTGCTCTGTTTTCTAAATCTTCACCATTCAGTTCATTCATGTATTACAAATCAATGATGATGTCATTTATGTCACGGGGCGGGGCAGGGGTAATAAAACCACCACCGGTACACTTTAGCTAGGTGTTAAGTTTAGTGGTATCAGCAGTCATTTCATCCTTTTATCAATCCTTTGATCATGTTCTCGATAATTGTTAGTGATCGACACCTAAGCGAGGTTCGTTAAGCCTTTGTTTTATGGCGTTAACACTCATAAGTATTGCTAACTTGACTGCAGACTTGATTACTTATTGTTTGTCTCTGGTGTTAGGGTTTTGCTGGGATTCGAACCTGGTTCGTTGGTGTGATAATCCAGCAAACCCCCACTAGGCCACCAGGGGGATGACTCAAATGCAGAGGCGTGAGGCGGAAGTAGAAAAAGAATCAAAAGGTTTATTTAAACTATATACACTATATACAGGGCAAAACAAAAGACAAAAAAAAAAAAAACCAAAGAGTATAATCCAAAAGAAAAGCAAAGTGCAAAAATTCAAAAGCTAAGAAGATCAAAAAACACAGTACAAAGGAAACTGGAGATAAACATAACAGCACAAAGACTCCGTGACAAGAGGACTCAACTCAGGGGTATAAATAGACAAACTAATTAAGGACACAGGTGAAGATAATTAGGCAATTAACACAAACACAAAACACAGGAACAGTGGCGGCCTCTAGAGGCCAAAATAAACACGACATGAAAAGGAAATAACAGCGGCCTCTAGAGGCCAAAACAGTCCTAGTCCTAACAGGACCCCCCCCTCTAGGAGCGTCTCCTGACGTTCCCAGGGCGATCCGGATGGGCCGAATGGAAGTCCCGACATAGTTCTTTATCAAGGACATCCCGAGCAGGAACCCAGCAGCGCTCCTCAGGACCATAGCCCTCCCAGTCCACCAGATATTGCAACCCGCCGCGGACCCGGCGGGAGTCAAGCAGGCGATTCACAGTGAACACAGTCTGCCCCTGGAAGATGCGGGGGGGTGGGGGGTTCCTAGGGGCAGGGGCATACGTAGACGTCAGTACGGGCCGTAACAGGGAAACATGGAAAGTGGGGTTGATCCTCAGAGTCCGGGGCAACTGGAGCCGGTAGGAGACAGGGTTCACCCTGCGCACCACCTTGAAGGGGCCAATGTAGCGAGGAGCAAGCTTGCGGTTCTCCACCCGCAGTGGAAGGTCCTTAGTGGACAGCCAAACACGCTGCCCAGGGCGGAAAGCGTGTGCAGGTCTTCTATGGCGGTTGGCCTGAGTCTGGTTGGTTCTGGAGGTCTGTATGAGGGTCTTCCTGACCTTGCTCCAGGTCTTGCGACACCGTCTCACATATTGGTTGACCGAGGGCACCCCCGCGTCCTCCTCCTGGTCCGGGAACAGAGGTGGCTGGAACCCGAATTGGCACTGGAATGGCGACAGCTTGGTGGCCGATGACTGCAGGGTGTTGTGGGCGTACTCCGCCCATGGCAGCCAGGTGCTCCACGATGTCGGGTTATCCATAGCCAGGCCTCGCAGGGTGGTTTCCAGGTCCTGGTTGAGCCTCTCCGTCTGACCATTGGACTGTGGGTGAAACCCAGAGGAGAGGCTGGCAGTGGCTCCGATGACCTTGCAGAACCCGTGCCACACTCGGGAGGAGAACTGGGGCCCTCGGTCTGAGACGATGTCCTGTGGAAGACCAAAGACTCGGAAGACATGATTAAACAAAAGTTTCGCAGTTTCAAGAGCAGAGGGGAGTTTGCACAGTGGTATGAAGCAGCAGGCCTTGGAGAATCTGTCAACTAAGACCAAAATGACCGTGTTACCTTGTGACTCAGGGAGACCCGTGATAAAGTCGACTGCCACGTGGGACCAGGGACGCCGGGGAATAGTCAGAGGATGCAGGAGACCCTGGGGACGCTGTCGTGGGTTCTTGGTTCTGGTGCAAACCTCACAGGACAGGACAAATGACCTTACTTCCTTCTCCATGTTAGGCCACCAGAAGCGTCTTTTCAGGAAGTCCAGGGTCCTCCGAGCTCCCGGGTGGGCGGTGAGAGGGGAAGAGTGACCCCACTGGAGAACCTTGGCCCGGGCTTGATGTGGGACGTACAAGAGGCCTGGTGGCCCCGTCCCAGGACCGGGGTCCTGGCGTTGGGCTCGTCGGACAGCCTCCTCAATACCCCAGCGGACAGGGGCCACAATCCGGGACACAGGGATAATAGGCCCGACTTCATTTTCCCTGTTAGTGGCAGAGAACAGTCTGGACAGTGCGTCAGGTTTGGTGTTCTTGGAGCCGGGGCGGTATGAGAGGGTGAAGTCAAACCGACTGAAAAACAGGGCCCACCTAGCCTGTCGAGGGTTCAGTCTCTTGGCTTGCTGGAGGTACTCCAGGTTCTTGTGGTCAGTCCAAACCAGGAATGGATGTTGTGCTCCCTCCAGCCAGTGCCTCCACTCCTCAAGGGCCAGTTTGACCGCTAGCAGTTCTCGATCCCCCACATCGTACCGGGACTCAGCAGGACTCAGGCGGTGGGAGAAGTAAGCGCAGGGGTGCAGCTTTCCTTCCGAACGTTGAGAGAGCACCGCGCCGACACCACTGTCCGAGGCGTCCACCTCCACGATGAATGGTTGGGAGGTGTCCGGGAGAACCAGAATGGGTGCCGTGCAGAAGCGGTCCTTGAGGTCTTTGAACGCCTTTTCTGCCTGAGGAGACCAGCCATAAGATCCACCTGTCCCTTTGGTGAGGTCTGACATGGGTGCTGCCACAGAACTGAAGTTCCTGATGAACTTGCGGTAGAAGTTAGCGAATCCTAAGAACCGCTGAACCTCCTTAATGGACTTGGGAGTAGGCCAATCCCGGACGGCCAGGGTCTTGGCAGGGTCCATTTGGAGTTGGCCTGTCCGTACAATAAATCCCAGAAAGGAGACCTCGGGAACATGAAATTCGCATTTCTGGGCCTTGGCGAACAGATTGTTCTGTAGCAGCCTCTGGAGAACCTGGCGGACATGGTGGCGGTGCTCCTGCACGGTCTTGGAAAAGATAAGGATGTCGTCGAGGTAGACAAAAACGTATAGGTTAATCATGTCCCTTAAGACGTCGTTGATTAGGGCCTGAAAAACAGCTGGTGCGTTGGTGAGTCCGAAGGGCATCACCTGGTATTCGTAGTGCCCAGACGGGGTGTTAAAGGCAGTCTTCCACTCGTCTCCCTGTCGGATACGGATGAGGTGGTATGCGTTCCGTAGGTCCAACTTGGTGAAGACGGTGGCGCCTTGGAGCAGGTCGAAAGCTGTGGACATCAGCGGAAGGGGATATCGGTTGCGCACAGTGATCTTATTCAGGCCCCTGTAATCAATACATGGTCGGAGCCCCCCATCCTTCTTGCCGACAAAGAAGAAGCCGGCTCCAGCAGGTGAAGTGGAGGGTCGAATAAACCCAGAGACCAGGGCATCTTTGAGGTATTCCTCCATGGCCTTGCGTTCTGGCTGAGAGAGTGAAAACAGTCTGCCACGAGGAGGGGTAGTCCCAGGGAGCAAGTCGATGGCACAGTCGTAGGCCCGGTGCGGAGGAAGAACGGCGGCCCTGCTCTTGCTGAATACCTCCTTGAGATCCCAGTACTCTGTGGGAACTTGAGATAACTCGGTGAGATCAGGGGGCTCGGCAGGAGACACAGGAGAGCTAGAGAGCAGACAAGAGGCATGGCATGCAGGGCCCCATTCCACAACCTGGCTTGTTACCCAGTCTATGCGAGGGTTGTGGCGAGTAAGCCAAGGAAGGCCTAGAATAACTGGGAACTCAGGTGAAGGAATCAGGTGCAGGGATATTTCTTCCTTGTGACCTTGAGACTGGAGGAAAACTGGAGAAGTAACTTGGGTGACTCTTCCATCACCTAACGCTTGGCCATCGAGGGCAGACACAGACAGTGGGACTTCAAGAGGTGCAGTCGGAATATTGATGCTTTGGGCGAAGTGAATATCCATAAAGTTCCCAGCCGCCCCTGAGTCTATCAAAGCTTGACAAGAGTGGACAGACTCACCCCAGGAGATGGAGACCGGGATGTAGATTCCTTGGCCAGGGAGTCCGGGAGAGAGGGTAGGCCCCGTCACAACCCTCCCTCGGCTGGACGGGGCGGTCCTTTTCCCAAGAGTTCGGGACATGATGCTCGGAAGTGACCAGGCTTGCCACAGTAGATGCAGCACTTGTCCCTCCTTCTGCGCTCCCTCTCAGATGCGGAGAGGCGAGTACGACCCACTTGCATGGGTTCTGGACAGTCACTGAAGGAGGTAGACGGTCTCCAGGTAGAGGTAGGGAGGCTGGGGGGGCTCAAGGCTTGGTGGCGTTCTCTCATCCTGTTGTCCAGACGAATAGCATGTGAGATGAGGGTTTCGAGGTCACTTGGGCATCCAATAGAGGCCAGACCGTCCTTGATGGGGTCAGACAGACCATGGTGGAAGGCTGACACCAGGGCAGTCTCGTTCCATCCACTTACTGCTGCGAGTGTTCGGAACGAGATGGCGTAATCTGCGACGCTTCCTCCTTGCCGGATGGACATGAGCTTTCGGGCTGCGTCGGTACTGATGTCTGCCTGATCGAAGACCCGAAGCATCTCTTCAGAAAACAGCTGGAAATCAAAGCACTCAGGTCCCTGTCTTTGCCAGATAGCAGTAGCCCAGGCTCGCGCCTTACCAGCTAATAAGGTGATCACAAAGGCAATCTTGCGGCGATCCGTAGTGTAGGTGGTAGGCTGAAGCTCAAAGGTGAGTTGACACTGGGTAAGGAACTCTCGGCACTCACTGTGCTTGCCGTCATACCTCTGTGGTGTAGGAAGGCTGGGTTCGCGAGGTGAAGAAGGCAGCATTGCAGGAGGCACTGGAGCAGGAGTGGGAGCTGGATCAGGAGCAGGAACTGGATCAGGAGCAGGAGATGCAGGCAGAGATGTCAGCTGTGCCAGGGTTTTCCCAATTTGCTGAAGCAGTTCCTCGTGGCGAGCGAGGGCCTCACGTTGGCTGGTGAGCGTACGTCCATGAGCGTCCATGGTCGCTCCGAAGCGTGTCAAAGCTGCCATAATTCCCTGAAGGTTGGCCGGGTAGACAGTTGAAGCAGCCTCTGCTGAGTCGGTCATGACGGAGTCTTTCTGTTAGGGTTTTGCTGGGATTCGAACCTGGTTCGTTGGTGTGATAATCCAGCAAACCCCCACTAGGCCACCAGGGGGATGACTCAAATGCAGAGGCGTGAGGCGGAAGTAGAAAAAGAATCAAAAGGTTTATTTAAACTATATACACTATATACAGGGCAAAACAAAAGACAAAAAAAAAAAAAAACCAAAGAGTATAATCCAAAAGAAAAGCAAAGTGCAAAAATTCAAAAGCTAAGAAGATCAAAAAACACAGTACAAAGGAAACTGGAGATAAACATAACAGCACAAAGACTCCGTGACAAGAGGACTCAACTCAGGGGTATAAATAGACAAACTAATTAAGGACACAGGTGAAGATAATTAGGCAATTAACACAAACACAAAACACAGGAACAGTGGCGGCCTCTAGAGGCCAAAATAAACACGACATGAAAAGGAAATAACAGCGGCCTCTAGAGGCCAAAACAGTCCTAGTCCTAACATCTGGGGGAAGAGGAGCGCATGGATCAGTGTGTGTGTCAGCAATGATGAATGTGAAGAGTGTTTATATACAGACAGGCAGGCAAACAGGACAAAAACGTAAGACAAAGAAAGGCAGGGTCATGAAACGGGCAATGGTCGCATGAGGCACAAACAGAATGGTGGAGGAAAAGACGAAAGGCGCAAAACAAAGTCAAAACCAGAAAGGCAATACATAAATACAAGGCTTGGTAATGTTAGACGCTCTGTAAAGCACATATACTTCACCCAATCTGTGTGTTTAGAGAGTCATTATGATCGCTGTGATTATGCTCTAATCTGGAACAGGTGCATGGTACTGTAATTAATCCTAATGGTGCTGCGCGCTCCAAGCTCCAACATATGTAGATGTGACACAGTGATGTTTGTTTTGAAGATTCCAACACAGTGCCACTAAAGGCGGGGACACGAACGTAGTTTGTTTTACGCAAAAGTTCGTTATCGTGGAGTTGCAGTGTACTGATGAACGACTAGCTTAAAAATGATCTGTTGTACTTTTTATGCTTAGAGTTAAATTTAATGTTGTGGAATATCTGTGAAACAGGATATTTATCCCTCTCTTAAAGTTAATAAGACAGAAGAAAAAAAACATTAAGCTTTATGTTAAAACTACACTGAGTCAATTATTTCCGATTTTGTTTGTGTGGAGCGTCTCTCATACGAGTCCGTCTGAATGAGCTGTTTCTATAGAAACAATAACATATCAGAACCAGTGCATTAATATAAACCCGTGATGTAACAGCGCTATGCTGTAGGTATCTGCCTCGGTTTATGTGATGGTTTGCCAAACATGAGGAACACATTTTAGGAACGCTGCAGGTCTTGGCCTGAGAGTGTGACGATGTTGTTAATCTGACAGACGGAGATTCAGTACGAGTTTAATTCCTATTTCTTTGTGCTGATGTTTAAATGTTAAAAAATTATGAAAAATATCCTCCAGCATCCTGTCACTCAAGGTAAGATGAAAGCGAGAGGATCTGGCAACCTCACAGCTTTTCTTTTGTGCTTTACTGATATGACACTTATGAATGTGTATATCAAAGTAAACAGACATTTTAACACAGATGAAGTTTCCGTTACATGAACAACGCACCTATTCAGATTAAAAACACAAAACATTTATAAAATTTACAGAATGTTCTCAGCTCAGAGTCTCGAAAAACGGACGCAACATTCACTCAACCCTCTGAACACATCCATCTCATCTCATTATCTGTAGCGGCTTTATCCTGTTCTACAGGGTCACAGGCAAGCTGGATCCTATCCCAGCTGACTACGGGTGAAAGGCGGGGTTCACCCTGGACAAGTCGCCAGGTCATCACAGGGCTGACACATAGACACAGACAACCATTCACACTCACATTCACACCTACGCTCAATTTAGAGTCACCAGTTAACCTAACCTGCATGTCTTTGGACTGTGGGGGAAACGGGAGCACCCGGAGGAAACCCACGCGGACACGGGGAGAACATGCAAACTCCACACAGAAAGGCCCTCGCCAGCCACGGGGCTCGAACCTGGACCTTCTTGCTGTGAGGCGACAGCACTAACCACTACACCACCGTGCTGCCCCTGAACACATTCAGCCCAGGAAGTATTCAGAATGTCCATTCAGAACGCTCCAGAACTCAGGAAGTTGCATCATCCAGATTTCCTGAAGGTCATGAGAAGAAGAAAAAGGAGAAAAAGAAGAAGAAGAAGAAGAAGAAGAAGAAGAGGAGGGTAAGAAGAGGAAGAAGAACAAGAGGAGAAGGAGAAAAGGAAGAAGAAGAAGAGGAAGAGGAGAAGAGGAGAAAAAGAAGAAGAAGAGGAGGAGGAGAAGAAGAGGAAGAAGAACAAGAGGAGGAGGAGGAGGAGAAGAAGAAGAGAAGAAGAGGAGGAGGAGAAGAAGAGGAAGAAGAAGAAGACAGAGGAGGAAGAGGAAGAAGAAGAAAAGGAGTAGGAGAAGAAGAAGAAGAGGAGGAGGAGGAGAAGAAGAGGAAGAAGAACAAGAGGAGGAGGAGGAGAAGAGGAGGAGGAGAAGAAGAGGAAGAAGAAGGAGGAGGAGGAAGAAGAAGAAAAGGAGGAGGAGAAGAAGATGAAGAGGAGGAGAAGAAGAGGAGGAG
This sequence comes from Neoarius graeffei, assembly GCF_027579695.1. Lineage (NCBI taxonomy): Eukaryota > Metazoa > Chordata > Actinopteri > Siluriformes > Ariidae > Neoarius > Neoarius graeffei. The sequence continues at coordinate 89,788,201 of NC_083578.1, forward strand.
AAGAAGAGGAGAAGAGGAGGAGGAGAAGAAGAGGAAGAAGAAGGAGGAGGAGGAGGAAGAGGAAGAAGAAGAAAAGGAGGAGAAGAAGAAGAGGAGGAGAAAAAGAGGAAGAGGAAGAAGAAGAAGAGGAGACAAAAAGGAGGAGGAGGAGGAGGAGAAGAGGCAGAGGAAGAGGAAGAAGAAGAAGAAGAGGAGGAGAAGAAGAAGAAGAAGAGGAGGAGGAGAAGAGGAGGAGAAGAAGAAGGAAGAGGAGAAGAAGAAGAGGAGGAGGAGAAGAGGAAGAAGAAGAAGAGGAGGAGACGAAAAGGAGGAGGAGAAGACTAAGAAGAGGAGGAGGAGGAAAAGAGGTGGAGGAAGAGGAAGAAGAAGAAGAGGAGGAGAAGAAGAGGAGGAGGAAAAGAGGAGGAAGAAGTTCTCGGTGTTTATGAGATTGTAATATTGAGTAATGAGGTCACTTTACAGCTCTGTTACTCACATTATAGAATTAAATTAAAATATGTAGAATTTAGAAAAAATTATATTTAATAAATCTTTAAAATGTCCTTAATGTCCTTGTGCTGTTAGCAGGAATGATAAAGAAATACATTTGGTTCTTTGCTAAATGTTTGTTAAAAAATAAACGCAACCCTGTGAGTTATTTTAAGAACAAAATACAGAAAAATATATTTTTTTCAGGCTGTTAAAACAAATTTTACTGAATAATTTACAAATCATTTATTTAGTGATGAGAAAAAATACAGAAATATAATTTGACATGAGAGTTTGAAATGATTTACATTTATTTATGAATTTGTTGCTATTATTTTAATTTTATGGAGATGTTTGTGAGTAAACGAGGCTCCATTCAGCTAAAATCATCAGTTTTTTTCATTACAAAACCCCCCAAAAGTTTTGTTTCCTGAATGAAGAGTTATGAGTCATAAAATAACGTCACACACTGAAGTGATGCAGTGAAGTCGCCTCCATAAACACACGGCGCGCAGTAAATAACAGCAGTGTGTTCACTCAGAGCGGCTAACGGGATTAACGGGTTTACACTCGAGCTGCTGGGGCTCCGGGGCCGAGAGATGCCCAGAGACTTTACTGAAACAGCACACGGTTAAAGTCCTGCTGAACACTGTGTGTGTGTGTGTGTGTGTGTGAACAGGTGGGTGTATATTTGTGTTATTGTTATTGTGGTTGATTTTGGGAGTCAGCGCATGTGTGTGTGTGTGTGTGTGTGCGCGTAAGAGAGACACACATTCCCCTGTGTGTCTCCTCTGTCTCTTCCTTTAATCTGTGCTGTCTGTCTCCTGGTTAAAATGATCTCCAGCTCGGGGATGAATCAGCTGAACGGCGCTCCGTGGGGGCCGCTGATGGACATGATTTTATTTATAGCCCCGCTAATTGGTTTAGTGTGTTTTTCAAGGGTCCACACACAACACACACATTCATCACACACACATACATACACCTGGCACTGCGGCCTCTTCATTACTGCTCTCATGTGGACTGACTGATAATCTGACACTTTGATTTAAACTTCCTGTGGAGGCAACTGACTTTATTTTGCAGAATGAACTTTGTATTAACATCTAGCACTGTGTGTGTGTGTGAGAGACTTACTTGAACCTGGAACCCTTCTCTTCTCACACATCCCTGTATTATGCGCCATTAGTCTTTGGTTCCACCCTGAAAGCTTCCCCACAACACTCTCCTACCCCCACCATGCTTCAGAGTACACTGATCTTCCCAGAATTTCCACCAAATGTATCACTTTTGCCTAAAACTTACATCTCGATCTCATCAGACATGAGAACCTCTTTCTCCACAGAGTCTCCAGCTTCTTCATCTCTTCTCTCTGATCTTTTATAAAGTCCAGCTTTGTGGTTATCCTCTGAACAGCATCGCCCATCCTAGTTGATGGTTTCACTGCAGCAATCACAACTTACATCATCTTTAATTAGAAATAAATTTAGAAATGATATGGATCTGGGCGGCACGGTGGTGTAGTGGTTAGCGCTGTCGCCTCACAGCAAGAAGGTCCTGGGTTCGAACCCCGGGTCCGGCGAGGGCCTTTCTGTGTGGAGTTTGCATGTTCTCCCCGTGTCTGCGTGGGTTTCCTCCGGGTGCTCCGGTTTCCCCCACAGTCCAAAGACATGCAGGTTAGGTTAACTGGTGACTCTAAATTGACCGTAGGTGTGAATGAGAGTGTGAATGGTTGTCTGTGTCTATGTGTCAGCCCTGTGATGACCTGGCAACTTGTCCAGGGTGTACCCCGCCTTTCGCCTGTAGTCAGCTGGGATAGGCTCCAGCTTGCCTGCGACCCTGTAGAAGGATAAAGCGGCTAGAGATAATGAGATGAGATGAGATGATATGGATCTTTCCACCAGGTCAGTATTATGGGTTATTTTCTGTAGGGTCATGACGTTTAATCCCAGTCAAGTCCAGTTCATGGTTATAACACAGCAATATGTGGAAATCTTCAAGGGTGTTTTTGTTGGAAATCATAATTTCTTGATGATGGATTTATTGTTGTTGTTTTTTTCAGTTAAAATTTGTTTCAATTAAAGGCTGGATTTATTTTTCTCCTTTTTTCAGTGTGAGATGAAATAACTTCACCAAAAAGTGGATTTTTAAATTTGTGCTAGCAGCACTGGCGCAAATTCTTACTCTCACTCAGGATCTTTCTACTTTATTCCTCTTCTTCTTCTCCTAACATTTTTAGGATGCTATTTCTCCCTCAGTTTCCAACCAATCATCACCAAATTTCACAAGAAGAATCCCTCTGGGCTGAATTAAGTTGCTATGACTTTTGGTGCTGATCTGGATCACTGATCCAGAATGATCCATGAAAAACAGGCTCTTTTTCAATCACTAATAACTCTGTCAATTTTCATGATTTTCAAATCAGTTTTTTTTATTTTGTTCAGGGCGGCAGAGTGCAACTTTTCCTCACTGAACGTCATTCTCTATCTCTTACCGCTCCGGATCTATAGGGTACGGTAACCAGACATCCCAGTTTGTAACAGCTAGCGTAAATCACTGTGACTTTAGTTACAGTCTCAGTCTAGTTTCTAATTCTTTTTATTAATCTTTACATGGGGGTGGGGAGCAATAATTGTGGAAGGCACTGTAACTATTTTACTCTTGAAATCTTGCATTTTTATTTTTTAAATGGTAACCTTGTAGAGAAATCGAACAAGTCTAATTTGAAAATAATGGATTTTTATTTCCGCACGTTCCTGGAAACAACAACAACAATAAAAAATCTCTCACATTCAGGTATCAGATCAGATTTGTGTCACTTTAACCTAATAATAATAATAATAATACTATAATAGTATAGTATAGTATAGTATAGTATAGTATAGTATTATAATAATAATAACAAGACCGTCAGTGATGGCATAGCTCACTCAGGCCCCGTCTAGTCCAGAAGGAACGATCTAAAGTGGGCCACCTTGTGCAATAAATGTTTCAAGCTATATACACTATATACAAGCTATATATAGAAGTGATATCCACCCTAGGAATACCGACCTATTTACCAGAAAGAATCCAAAACAGCGAGGAATTGATCTTTTTGTTGAACTGCTCATTAAGGCTTAATTAGTCCATAACTTCATTATTAATAATTGTAATGAAGCAAATCTGGGTAGAAGTTATATGCACCCTAGGTCCTCCTACCTTCATACCAGAAAGAATCAAAATCGGTGAAGAATCGAGAGAGAAGAAGCGATTTGTGTGGAAACTGCCTGTTAGGGATTGATTAATTACTCCATATCTTCATTATTATTAATTGCAATTATGAAAATTTGTGTAGAAGCTATATGCACCCCAGGCAGACCTACGCATCAAGCCATCCATTATCTGTAGCCGCTTATCCTGTTCTACAGGGTCACAGGCAAGCTGGAGCCTATGGCAGACTGACCTTCCTGTCAAAAAGAATAAAAATCAGTGAAGAATTGAGAGAGAAGAAGCAATTTTCATGAAATGTGGAGGACGCCCAATATACAAAGGACAACACATGATGGCATAAACTCATCGCCTGTCGGCCAGATGAGCTAATAATAATAATAATAATAATAATAATCTCATTCTCATCTCATTATCTGTAGCCGCTTTATCCTGTTCTACAGGGTCGCAGGCAAGCTGGAGCCTATCCCAGCTGACTACAGGCGAAAGGCGGGGTACACCCTGGACAAGTCGCCAGGTCATCACAGGGCTGATAATAATAATAATAATAATAATAATAATAATAATAATAATAATAATAAGTCTCCTGATTGATTACAAAATAAAGAGGAAATTGTTTACATGACATTTTTGATTCTGGCTGTCATTAATGAATGTCTCTGTGCTCAGTTCATGGCTACTGTATGTGTTGACGTGTCCACTGGTGCGTCCAGATGGCCTTATATAAACTGTGTTGATTCACTAAAACACTCTGGGTGTTTTACTGTGTGGATGGTTTTTAAAGCCAGCCAGGGACTAGTCTGGCCAACGCTCTAAAAAGGGCTATCCAAAATATGTCACACGAAATAAAAATGATAAACGCAGACAAGAAACTTTTTAGACATTTATTAAATCCCCAAATCTTTAACCATGGAGTGGCGGAGTGAGGTCTTCTCTTCAGGGTGCCAGAATTGGACAGAGGAACAAACTGTGTCTGAAATGCTGCTCCACTTTGTCTTCCATACAAACACCACGGGGCGTTATTTATTCTACAAGTGAGGGAACATCATTACATACATCAATGCCAATACAATACATAAGATCGGGTTATGGTTCTGTTATGTTTAACATTGTTGGACATCCAGGAAACAAGTTAGTTCCTGTTCTCACTTACATTATAAACATTCATTCCATCATGGTAGCTGCACTACTGTCAGAGCTGCTGTTCTAGAAAATGAATCAACACCTTCTGACCAACCACAATCCAGGATTCAGCAGCACTGAACCACAAACATGCGGAGGATAAAAATGACGTAACTCCAATGTTTAACTCTGTGTTTTTCTTGTCTGATAAACTCTAGTCTCTATTGTGAAAATCTTCCCGCTTCGTGTCACACGTTCCGATATGCAAACGATCGTGCAAATTAGCCGATGACGTCGTTTACTGACTTCTAGCTAGCTTTAGAGCACATGGTAGCTACTTTCCCCTGCAAAGTGACTTAACGAAAGTGTATCAGAACAAAGAATCAGAGCAAGTGGATATGAAGAGACTGTGTCTGGCACCAGTTCAGTGTTCTTCAGATGATCTTGAACGTTTTGAAGAGTCTTCAGAGACTTTATGGCGTGAGAACATGCAGCGCCGGCTGTTTTTCTGGCACGCACGTTGCTTGTTTTAGCTCTGCTTTGGGCCATGGTGATATTCTTACATATGTAGGGAGGTATGAGTGTTTGGAGCACACATTAAGCCACGATTAAAGTCTTTCACAGGGTCACAGTCCCTCAGAGACCTGCACTGTAAGCGCTCACATCAAACCAGGATGCTAACGATGGCTGCTCTCGGTGTTCAACAAACTGGAGAGGAAAGTTACATACAGAAATTCATTGCTGTGGGGAATTAAGGATCTGTCGTGGATTTAACTTTACAGGAAATGCCTATGATAATGATTCTATTCTAATGGGTTGCATTTTATATGATGAGTTTAAAGTTTTTAATTAGCTTTTTTTTTACTTGAACATGACAGCTGACAGAAGGGCAACGATCTCTGCTAGCTAGTTAGTAATCCAGCTCTTGCTAACGCTTCGTAAATTTGTATCTGTAGTGGAAGAAAGAAAGCAACATAGCTTCAGAAGTATAAATTACTTTAGGCCCTGGTCACACTCCAGCTTGTGATGGGCTTAATTTGTGAATACTTGATGACAAAAAATTGGTAGCATCGCCACTAATTGCCACCGATCGTGTGATGCATGGCGAATGTTCTCCGAGCTCCGTGTGTTGTTTTTTGGTGCGTCTCCACCTCATGAGTGGCCAAAAATGTCACGAAAAATTTCAGTGCATGCACTGAAATTTTTGGTGGAGATGTTTTCATTGGCAAACTAAGCCATGCATTAAAATTTGGTGGCAATGTTTGTTTTTGTCGGCAAACTAAGCAGCAAATACTCGCAGATGGGTTTAGGAATACTTCCCGAAGCTGAGGAAACCTTTGCCGAGGCTCTTGAGATGTATTTGCCTTGAATCCATGCCCCTGATGCTTATAGGAGCCTCATCAACACAACAGCTCAGCACAGCCTAACCTTCGCCGAGACTTAAAAAATGTATTTACATTTGGGGACCCTTTGGAGTGTATTGTGCGCAGTCTTGGGACCCAGTCACTATGGGAAACACCTGATGCTGATTTGAGCACAATCGTAGGTGCTAAAGAAGGGCAACTGGACTTGCTTGAAATTCTTGAAGACGTTTCACCAGGTATTTATCCTCTAGTGGACCAAAAGCAACCCTAAGGAGTCAAATACCAGTACAACACATAAGACAAGGTTATGGAGTTGCTCTTACTGCAACGAAATTGACCATCAAAGCGTTTTATTCTTTTTTTTAAAATCACAGATCCACTGATTACAATTTTTCATTTATTGAATAACAAAGCATCATAGTTGCACTTTTTATCCATTTATAGTTATGTTTATCATCGTTGGACAGCCAGGAAACAAGTTAGTTCCTGTTCTCACTTCCATTATAGCAGCTATAAACATCCATTCCATCACGGCAGATGCACTACTATCAGAGCTGGTGTTCTAGACAATTAATCAACACCTTTTGACCCATCACAATCCTTTGTGACCTCAATGACTCTCAGAGTTGCTTTTGGTCCACTAGAGGATAAATACCTGGAACTCCCCACTAGTCAGACAGAACTGAAGAAGCCTTTCGGATGAGAGGTGAAACGTCTTCAGGGAGTTCAAAGCAAGTCCAGTTGCCTTCTTTAGCACCTACAGATTACAATGACCTGGATGACCAAGAACCTTCACAGACATATTTGAACGCAGTCAGCACATGCATTTAAGGACACTGTTTTCACAGAGACTTTGCATAGTATTCTGTCAGGTATGGGGCGGTAGATGGATGTAAGCGTAGGAAGAGTGTTTATTAGCAGGCATGATGTTTACAAAAACAAAACATGAGGCAAGGGTCAGAGTAACAAAACACAAATGGAACCAAAACATGAAGCAGAGCCATAAACATGGAACAGATGTTAACAGTGATAATGATAATACTTCACAAAGTCTCTGTGAAAACAGCATCCTTATATGCGTGTACTGATTGTGCTCAAATCAGCATCAAGTGTTTCCCATAACAACTGGGTCCCAAGAGCACGTGCAACACACTCTGTGAGTGGGCGTGGCTGCTCAAGCTGAAGGCACGACAGTCAAGTGTTCGACTGCTGTGCGAACACAACTTTTAGCTTGCCTGTATATCACCGTACATCACCAACAAAACAGCTCATTTTCATCGACAGTCCATCGCAAAGCATCACGAGCTGTATTGTGACCATAGCTTTGCTTTACTCATCTCTTTCTTTCTTTCTTTCTTTCTTTCTTTCTTTCTTTCTTTCTTTCTTTCTTTCTTTCTTTCTTTCTGTATTTAAAAAAAGTGTATAATTGTTGACATTTCGATTTAACATTTACGGACAGAGTCTCCAGTGTCAGCGCTTTGCTTTACATGCTTTGTCGTTTGTCAGTAATGTGACAATTTCTCATGTCATCTCATTATCTGTAGCTGCTTTATCCTTCTACAGGGTCGCAGGCGAGCTGGATCCTATCCCAGCTGACTACGGGTGAAAGGCGGGGTACACCCTGGACAAGTCGCCAGGTCATCACAGGGCTGACACATAGACACAGACAACCATTCACACTCACATTCACACCTACGCTCAGTTTAGAGTCACCAGTTAACCTAACCTGCATGTCTTTGGACTGTGGGGGAAACCGGAGCACCCGGAGGAAACCCACGCGGACACGGGGAGAACATGCAAACTCCACACAGAAAGGCCCTCGCCAGCCACGGGGCTTGAACCCGGACCTTCTTGCTGTGAGGCGACAGCGCTAACCACTACACCACCGTGCCGCCCCTGAACACATTCAGCCCAGGAAATATTCAGAATGTCCATTCAGAACTCTCCAGAACTCAGGAAGTTGCATCATCCAGATTTCCTGAAGGTCATGAGAAGAAGAAAAAGGAGAAAAAGAAGAAGAAAAAGAGGAGGGTAAGAAGAGGAAGAAGAACAAGAGGAAGAAGAACAAGAGGAGGAGAAGGAGAAGAGGAAGAATAAATAAATAAATAAATTACAATTACATTTGTCCATCATTGATTATTTTCCCATTTCTCAGTGTCAGTGTTAAGCTCTGCAGTGTTTATTCAGCCTGCAGCGATTTAGATTAATGAGGATAAATAAGCAGAGCAACATAAATTCAGCTCCTTGGATATTGTGTCCCATCTGTGTTCTTGTTCTCGACATCTTGTTCTTCGCTGATGTAAAACCAAGCCTTATTGTGGAGAACGAGCCAAAAATGTTCTTCTGGTGTGGGAGGAATTCAGTAAGATAAGGATCTCAACTCAAATTCCTCCCCACGAGAGATTTCCAAAATCACCTTCCATTACAGTGGTTTATTCAACTACACAAATGTCATGTTATAATAACTTCATACCAGCTCAGACTTCTGCTTATTTGCTAAATGAGACGCAAAGTAGCTTTCAACTGAGTGTCATTTAAACCTGTTAAAGTCAGAAGTTTCTCATATTTCCTTGAACTGCACTTCCCCTGGTTATTCCTACTTATCTAAACCCAGATCAGTAGGGAGAGGGGCTGGGTTGGCTGTTGTGCATTGCGCGGATCTGACTGTTAAATAACATTTGAATACATTGCTTTAAAGATTGTTTCAACCCCTCCCCTAATGCTGTTGTTAGTTTATCGGCCCCCAAAACCATCTGCCAATTTTTTTGTCTGAATTGAATGAACTCCTTACAGTTATCTCAAATCAAATCAAATCAAATCAAATCAAATCAAGTTTATTTGTACAGCGCTTTTAACAAACATTGTCGCAAGGCAGCTTTACAGAATTTGAACGACTTAAAACATGACATAAAAAAAAAATCATCTGTGAACCGACTGCATTATTGGTTAATTCATGCCTCACCTCTGGTGTTGTTCCCGCTGCCCTCAAAACGGCTGCAGTTACTCCCATTTTAAAGAAGCCTGATTTAGAGCCAACCTCTCTGTCTAATTATCGCCCAATCTCCAACCTCCCCTTTCTAGACATACTGGAAAGAGTGGCTGCTTCACAACTTCATTCCTTTCTCATTGAAAACAATCTGCATGAGCCCTTTCAATCTGGTTTCCGCACACATCACAGTACAGAGACTGCTCTCCTGTGAGTGGTAAATGACCTCCTCCTGTCTGCTGATAGTGGTTCACTTCACATTCTCATTCTCCTTGATTTATCTGCTGTATTTGACACCATCAATCATGACACACTCATCTCCCGTCTGTCAGATATTGGTATCACAGACACAGCCCTCCAATGGTTTCGGTCATGCCTCACCAACAGATGACAGTTTGTCACACTGGGTCTACATAAGTCCTCCATGTCCCCTATTACTTGTGGTGTCCCTCAGGAGTCTGGTCTTGGGCCCCTCCTTTTCCTTATATACATCCTGCCCCTTCGCCAAATTATTCGTCACCATGGTCTTAACTTCCATTGCTATGCTGATGAATAATTTTCTAAAACTTAACACAGATAAAACAGAAATCATGCTTATCGGCTCCAAATCTTCATTGCCCAAATCCTCCAGTTTCAGTCTTAACATCGACGGTGCACTTGTTAAATCTTCACCTTGGAATATTGCTCGACCCCTCACTCAACTTTGATCCCCACATTAAATCCCTCACCAAGACTGCTTTCTTCCATCTCCGGAACATTCCCCACCTTCACCCCTTTCTTTCCACTACTGGTGTTCAAACATTGGTCCACTCCTTCATTATGTCCCACCTAGATTATTGTAACTCTCTTCTCATTGGCCTCCCTACTAAATCCTTTCAAAGATTACAATACATTCAGAACTCTTCAGCGAGACTCCTCACTCATACCAAACCATCTGCTCATATCACCCTCATTCTTCCTCAGCTTCACTGGCTGCCTGTTCTGTCCAGAATTAAATATAAAATCATACTGCTCACCTTCAAAGCTCTCCATAACCTTGCTCCTTCTTACAACTGTGATCTCCTGACCCCTTATACTCCATCCCGCTCTCTCAGATCCTCTAGCTATAATCTCCTTGTTGTTCCTCACGCAATACTCTCTACCCTGGGTGGCAGGCCCTTCAGTGCCATGGCCCCCAAGCTCTGGAATTCCCTTCCTCAACCCCTCCATGACTGCTCTTCTCTTCCTTTCTTCAAATCTCATCTCAAAACCTTTCTGTTTCATGAACATTTCTCCACCAGTGCATAAACTCACCACTCTTTAGCAACTTATTTTATTTTATTTTTTGTGGTGTTTTCTCTGACCTACAGTGGTGCTTGAAAGTTTATGAACCCTTTAGAATTTTCTATATTTCTGCATAAATATGACCTAAAACATCATCGGATTTTCACACAAGTCCTAAAAGTAGATAAAGAGAACCCAGTTAAACAAATGAGATAAAAATATTATACTTGGTCATTTATTTATTGAGGAAAATGATCCAATATTACATATCTGTGAGTGGCAAAAGTATGTGAACCTTTGCGTTCAGTATCTGGTGTGACCCCCTTGTGCAGCAATAACTGCAACTAAACATTTGTGGTAACTGTTGATCAGTCCTGCACACCGGCTTGGAGGAATTTTAGCCCATTCCTCCGTACAGAACAGCTTCAACTCTGGGATGTTGGTGGGTTTCCTCACATGAACTGCTCACTTCAGGTCCTTCCACAACATTTCCATTGGATTAAGGTCAGGACTTTGACTTGGCCATTCCAAAACATTAACTTTATTCTTCTTTAACCATTCTTTGGTAGAACGACTTGTATGCTTAAGGTTGCTGTCTTGCTGCATGACTCACCTTCTCTTGAGATTTAGTTCATGTACAGATGTCCTGATATTTTCCTTTAGAATTCACTGGTATAATTCAGAATTCATTGTTCCAACAATGATGGCAAACCATCCTGGCCCAAATGCAGCAAAACAGGCCCAAACCATGATACTACCACCACCATGTTTCACAGAAGGGATAAGGTTCTTATGTTGGAATGCAGTGTTTTCCTTTCTCCAAACATAACGCTTCTCATTGAAACCAGAAAGTTCTATTTTGATCTCATTTGTCCACAAAACATTTTCCAATAGCCTTCTGGCTTGTCCACATGATCTTTAGCAAACTGCAGATGAGCAGCAATGTTCTTTTTGGAGAGCAGTGGCTTTCTCCTTGCAACCCTGCCATGCACACCATTGTTGTTCAGTGTTCTCCTGATGGTGGACTCATGAACATTGGCTAATGTTAATGTGAGAGAGGTCTTCAGTTGCTTAGAAGTTACCTTGGGGTCCTTTGTGACCTCGCCAACTATTACACACCTTGCTCATGGAGTGATCTTTGTTGGTCGACCACTCCTGGGGAGGGTAACAATGGTTTTGAATTTCCTCCATTTGTACACAATCTGTCTGACTGTAGATTGGTGGAGTCCAAACTCTTTAGAGATGGTTTTGTAACCTTTTCCAGCCTGATGAGCATCAACAACGCTTTTTCTGAGGTCCTCAGAAATCTCCTTTGTTCGTATCATGATACACTTCCACAAACATGTGTTGTGAAGATCAGACTTTGATAGATCCCTGTTCTTTAAATAAAACAGGGTGCCCACTCACACCTGATTGTCATCCCATTGATTGAAAACACCTGACTCTAATTTCACCTTCAAATTAACTGCTAATCCTAGAGATTCACATACTTTTGCCACTCACAGATATGTAATATTGGATCATTTTCCTCAATAAATAAATGACCAAGTATAATATTTTTGTCTCATTTGTTTAACTGGGTTCTCTTTATCTACTTTTAGGACTTGTGTGTAAATATGATGATGTTTTAGGTCATATTTATGCAGAAATATAGGAAATTCTAAAGGGTTCACAAACTTTCAAGCACCACTGTATGTAAAGCAACCTTGAGTTTGAGAAAGGCACTATATAGATGTAACTTATCTCATCTCATCTCATTATCTCTAGCCGCTTTATCCTGTTCTACAGGGTCGCAGGCAAGCTGGATCCTATCCCAGCTGACTACGGGCGAAAGGCGGGGTTCACCCTGGACAAGTCGCCAGGTCATCACAGGGCTGACACATAGACACAGACAACCATTCACACTCACATTCACACCTACGCCCAATTTAGAGTCACCAGTTAACCTAACCTGCATGTCTTTGGACTGTGGGGGAAACCGGAGCACCTGGAGGAAACCCACGCGGACACGGGGAGAACATGCAAACTCCCCACAGAAAGGCCCTCGCCGGGCACAGGGCTCGAACTCGGACCTTCTTATTGTGAGGCGACAGTGCTAACCACTACACCACCGTGCTGCCCTATTATTATTATTATTATTATTGTTATTATTATTATCTGTAACAGAGTGATATCTGAATAAATCCAAATGATCAGCTTGAGTGATAACGCAGGCTGACCGTGTGGTGTGTATGGTCTGGTGTTTCTGCAGTAGATCACACTTTCTTCATTACCAGCTACCTGACAGCCTTTTTTTTTGGTAATTTACATTCTTTGGGTTTCATCAGTTCCTGCTCCTGGGGAAGCAGCGCTCAGCAGATCTCTAAAACATCCAGTTTCTCTTTCAGAGAAGATTCCAAGAAGAAACCTAAAACCCTCAAATAAGCAAAGAACTCCTGAGGAACCCGCTTTTATCTTTTAATGTTAGTAACTTTTTACCTCGCTACAAAAAATATTTTGCTTCAGAAATTAAAAAAAAAATTTACTATTAAATCTTTGTAACTGTTCTGTAAATGTTAATTTACCATTTCTTTCTTTCTTTCTTTCTTTCTTTCTTTCTTTCTTTCTTTCTTTCTTTCTTTCTTTCTTTTTTCAGTGCTTCAACATTTTAATGTTTTAGTATTTCAGTATTTTTGTTTTTCACCATTTCATCTTTTCAGTGTTTCAATATTTTCATGTTATTTCTATGGACAAAAAGACAGGAGGCTGAACTGCGGTAGTGGAGCTGAAGATGCTGAGATTCTCACTGGGAGTGACAAAGTTGGACAGAAACGAGAATATTAGAGGCTCAGAGGGACATGTAGGATGTTTTGGAGACAAAGTGAGAGAGGTGAGATTGAGATGGTTTGGAGACGTACAGAGGAGAGATCCGGGGTTTACTGGGAAAAGAATGCTGGAGATGGAGTTGGCAGGTAGAAGGAAAAGAGGAAGAGCAAAGACAAGATTGATGGATGTGATGAAGGAGGACATGAGGATGGTTGGTGGGACAGAAGATACAGAGGACAGGAGGAGATGGAGGTACATTATCCCTAACGGGAACAGCCAGAAGAAGAAGAAAGAAGTATTTTAGTGTTACTTCACTTCAGTGTTTCAGCATTTCAGTATTTTAGTCTTACAGCGTTTCAGTGTATCAGTATTTTAATGTTTCAGTGTATAAATGTTTCAGTATTTTCATTTTTCAACATTTCAGCATTTAAGCTTTTCACTGTTTCTGTATTTTAATGTTAGTGTTTGTGTTACTGCGTTTCACTATTTCAGTAGTTTAGTGTTACAGTGTTACTGCATTTCAGTGTTTCAGTAGTTTCGCGTTATTGCCTTTCAATGTTTCAGTATTTTAGTGTTACTGTGTTTCAGTATTTTAGTGTTAGTGTTTCAGTCTTTCAGTATATCTATCCGTCCTACCACCACATGCCTGTCCATCCATCCCTCAACCTGTCTATCCAACTGTCCATCTTTCTTTCTTTCTTTCTTTCTTTCTTTCTTTCTTTCTTTCTTTCTTTCTGCTCATTACCATCTTAAATAATTTCACGACAGTCATGTGCTTGAATCTTTTTTATTTTTTTTAAAACATCAGTGCAATTTTTTTCGATTATTGTCTTTTCTTTGTTTCAATTCTTTGAATGTATTTCTATAAGTGCTATATTCAACATCACCACAACCACAGCATTGTAAGCAACTTGGGGAAAAAAAAGAGGCAACTTTAATATTCACAAAACGTAAAATCAATCATGAGGATAAATGGGACACAAAACAATAGATTTAAAGAACGAAACACTTTCTTAAAATATATTATCTGATTATCAGGACTGAATATTTACATATCATTTAAATAAATAAGCAGCTGTAATGTTACATATTAAATACATAACATTTAAAGCAAACTATATTTTGAAGGATCTTTTTTTAGATGGACACAAATGATTTAATGATTTAAAAAAATCCTAAAACGTTGCAGTATTTCAGTAATATATTTTAATTCCTAGCTCTAACCGATGTGACTGGAAGGCACTTCCTCGGAAAATAAATTTGCTCAAAATTCCTCAGAGCTCCGTCTTCCGTAACTTCAGTATCTGAAACAAACATAAACACATCCTGGATCAGAAATCAGTCACTTTACGTTTACAGAACGTGCCATTTATTAACCCAGACTGTGGTCACGACTTAACTACAATTCATCCAAAATACACTCAAACATTTTCATTCTAATGCCATCATTTCCATTTGGGCAGAAAATAATTCACCGTTCCGTTATTCTGTGTTCAAACCCAGCAGAGAAAACTGAGGACTGAATTATCAGAACCTTGTGTTATGGATTTACAAAATAAGATGTGAAATATTTCACATTTCTTCTCTTTTTCTCTCTTTTTTCTTTATTATTAATTTAAACACTTCTTTTGGCTTTTTGTCTCTTTTATGCATTTTTCCAGTCTTTCTTTCTTTTTGTTTTCTTTTTATCTTGCTGTCTTAGTGATGGCTGTAAAAGTAAAAATAAATAAATAAAAATAAATAATAAACAGTAGTGCTCTGAAGTAAAAGAAAAGTTTAGATTTTCTGTACTTTTTAAATTTTGAAGGTTGTTTTCTGAATTCTTTGTCATTTTCTGCCAAAAGTTTGATACGTTTTGCGAATTGTGAAATCTATTTTCAAGCTTTAACTGTAATCCGCATCATTTCTGGACGCGAGTAACAGTTCAGAGTAACATGATTGGCTCAAATTGTCATGTTACTTCCTGTTTCACCTTTAGTGATGGTGAGAAAAGGGTTGTTAGAGTGTTTGTAAAGAAAATAATAAAAGTAAAACAATAAAAGGATGACACCTTCAGCCTACCGTGCTGCATTCAGAGACGTGACGTATGGAATCACGCGATCAATCCAATCCAGTGAACATTAGCCAGCAGTTATAAGCCCCGCCCCCAAAACAAGCCCTGAGTGCGTAGTCGAGCATTCAGGCCAAGTGTGAAAGTGTTTAAAGTTTGACCTCTTGATCCGTCATAAAGTGCCTGAGACATTTCTGTGACTAATTCACAGATAATTACCGACTCAACGGCCAATTTAACATTTCTGTTCGCTTGCAGGAAAATCACAAGGAACAATGGCTCCGGGTGAAGCTTTCACACTTCATTTCCTTTTATGTGTTAGGATTTGTCCTCGGTCGTCCATTACTACCACCGCCAATGTCACAAAACAGACGGAAAAATACTATTCTGCTCTTCAGCTCATTAGAAGTTTATGTCAGTATTAATTCTAACAGATCTTTTGGATTTAAGTTTATTCAGATTTTAGTCATTGATTTATTGTTGATGTAAATTGAGGAAAAGCACCACACCCATCTGAACGCATCGCTCACAAAGATCCAATCAGTATTTGGTAGCTAAGAACCCTTAAAGAAGCCTTGAAGAATCATTAAAGACCCCCTGAAGAACCCTTGAAGAATCCTTGAAGAACCCTTAAAGAATCCTTAAAGAACCCTTGAAGAACCCTTAAGGACCCTTTGAAGAATCCTTGAAGAACCCTTGAAAAACCCTTACTTATCCCTTAAAGAACCCTTAAACACACCTTGAAGAACCATTAAAGACCCTTTGAAGAATCCTGAAAGAACCCTTGAAGAACCCTTAAAGATCCCTTAAGGAATCTTTGAAGAACCCTTAAGGACCCTTTGAAGAATCCTTGAAGAACCCTTAAATATCCCTTAAAGACCCCTTAAAGAACCCTTAAAGAACCATTGAAAAAATCCTTAAAGAACCCTTAAAGACCCCTTAAAGAACCCTTGAAGAATCCTTAAAGAACCCTTTTTTCTAAGAGTGTGTATTAACTGGAAAAGTTTGTGGTACAAAGTCCAAATTATTGCTCGTTATTTTCTTCTCTCAGGAGTTCAACGGTTTTAGATTTTAAGGTTTCAGTGGATAACTAAGGGTTCTTCGCCCTTTTAAAAGGTTCTGCTTGGAACTGTTTCTGGTCTAGAAACTGTCTTATAGTGTTCTCCACAGAACTGTCAAGAAACAATGGAAGACTCCTTGATGGTGTAACAGTACAGTATACTGCATGGTGAAAGAAAGCAGGATGCAAGTGTATAAATCCAGCACTTGCTTTATTCCTGAGAATCTGTAAATCACTGTCCAAGTCCTTCACAGAACAAACTCGGATCAGCCGTAATCAGAAGACAGGGAGAAAAAGTGAGGGTCAGAATCTGGGAAACATGGCACACAGCACTGGGGAACGAACACTTGGACTTAACACTAAAAACGTACTTCGTAAACACTCAGGGACGAGACACAGACGAGTCGAACACAATCAGGTAACAAACCAATGACAGGAAATGGGCGGAGCCTGGACTGGAACAGAGACAAAAGCACATGGTGTGAACCCAAAAACCAAAGCAATATAAATGCAGCAGTTGTTGCACTCGGATTGGGAAATTTGTGAACTGACTGAATTGAAAATGACAGCTGAGTCCTGCACTTTGTCATTTATTCAGATTTCAGTGGCAGCATTGCCTTTCTTTATTTTCTCTGTAATGTATTTTAAAAAATTTTCCCAGATGCCATTTTTTACATCTTTATTCCATCCATATTTTCTTCTCCTCTGTTCTTTACCCCTGATTACACCAACAATAAACAACAACAAATCCATAGAATTACACACAAACAACAACGATATGTAGTGGTGGAGGTCAGAACGCAAAATGTACTTTTTTTTTAATTAATGAAGCATTAACCCATTTCTTTCCAAGTTTTCTGATCTCCTGAAGACATGGAAACTGAAATATGGATGTTTCTGTGTGTTTAGCTCTGGGGCAGTGAGTCACACTTACACTAACATGCAGCGTTGCGAAAGAACGAATAATCCAGCTGGAATTCATTTTTTATGTTTCATTTTATCTTCATCCAAGCAGAAACATTAATCCAGGACGTGAAAGAGCAGCCAATTTGTAAATATGTTCACCTGCCATCGGGTCTCCCAGGGGGTCAGCTAACAAAAGCAGAGATCCTTAATATTTTTGTCCAACTTCGGCCTGGAGCTACTTGACAGAAACCTCGTGCAGGAAATGTACCAGGTGTTTATGATTAAACTCACATTAAGTCTTACTCAATATCCCATTCAGTTTGCAGAATTATTCAGAAATATGACTTACATTTCACTTCTGTTGCTACGGCTGAGCGCACAGTGGGCTCATTGCTAGCCTCATCAGCAATCGTGCACATCTTTTATAGACTGAGGAGAAAAAATAAAGTACATTTTACTCAGTGAGTTCTTTTTTCTTTTTTAATTGCATCAAAAACACAGACCCAAGTCTTGCTCCTGGGCTTGCTGTCATCTTTAAAGCATCCCCTAACCATATCATCCAAGCACTTTTACCCATTTTCTTTTCTATAAAAATATATTTTAAAAAAATCTGCTCTGTTGTCTGAAATATTTATACAGGGCATCCCAAAAATCTGGATCGATACACAAATATTTATTTAATTACAGATATTAGAACATTCTCAAATTGATGGCCTTGGACTTGGTAACACTTGTGAATACGCTAAATATGAGAACACTGAAAATCTTTTATTGTATTTCTGTATAAGTGTATAAGGGTATAATGTATAAAGGTTACGTATCAGAAGGTCATGGGTTCAAGCTCCAGCACTGACAATCTGCCACTGTTGGGCCCTTGAGCAAGGCCCCTTAACCTTCTCTGTTCCAGGAGCATTGTGTTATGTACCCCCTTGTTGTACATCACTCTGGATAAGCACATATGCTAAATGCGTCGAGTGTAATGTATCAGAACTGATGCTGTTCCATGCTGAGATGATTTCCTCCTTTAGTGCAGCAATTGTTCTGGCTCGGTTTACCACTGACTTCAGAGGACCCCGAATTAAAAAAAAAAACTAGTTCAATTTGATCTTCTATTGTGACACACCCCATTTCCAGAAAAGTTGGGGTATTTTCCAAAATGCAATAAAAACAAAAATCTGTGATGTGTTAATTCATGTGAACCTTTATTTAACTGAAAAAAGTACAAAGCAAAGATTTTCAACAGTTTTACTGTCCAACTTAATTATAATTTGTAAATATAAATGAAGTTAGAATTTGATTCCTCCAACACACTCAAAAAAAGTCATGACAGAGGGATTATTACTGTTGTGTTCCATCACCTTTCCTTTTAATAACACTTTTTAATCATATGAGATCTGAGGATACTAATTGTTGCAGTTTTGCGATTAGAATTTTTGTCAATTCTTGCTTGATACCAGACTTCAGCTGCTCAACGGTCCGTGGTCACCGTTGTCTGATTCTCCTCTTCATGATACGCCATACATTCTCAATAGGAGACAGATCTGGACTGGCAGCAGGCCAGTCAAGCGTATGCACTCTGTGTCTATGAAGCCATGCTGTTGTAGTCCGTGCAGAATGAGACCCGGCATTGTCCTGCTCAAATAAACATGGACTTCCCAGGAAGAGACGTTGCCTTGATGATGATGATGGAGTCTCATGTCGAAGGCGACGCATGAGTAATTCTGCTGCACCATACATTTTCAATGGGAGGCAGGCAGGCCAGTTTAGCACCTGCACTCTTTTACTATGAAGCCATGCTATTGTAACATGTGCAGAATGTGCTTTGGCATTGTCTTGCTGGAATAAGCAGGATGTCCCTGTAAAAGACATTGTCTCGATGCAGCATATGTTGCTCCAAAACTTGTAGGTACCTTCGAGCATTAATGGAGCCTTCACAGATGTGTAAGTTACCCCTGCCATGGGCACTAACACACCCCATATCATCACAGATGCTGGCTTTTGAACTATGTGCTGGTAAGAATCTTGATGGTTCTTTTCCTCTTTAGCCTGGAGGACACAGTGTCCATGATTTTGAAATAAAATTTGAAATGTGGACTCGTCAGACCACAACACACTTTCCAACTTTGTGTCCATCCATCTTAGATGAACTCAGGCCCTGAGAATTCAGCAGCGTTTCTGGATGTTGTTGATATTTGAACTGTGTTTAATGACACCAGGAAACCATGGCCTAATGGTTAGAGAAGCAGTTTTGGGACCAAAAGATTGCTGGTTTGATTTCCTGGACCAGCAGGAATGGCTGATGTGCCCTTGAGCAAGGCACTGAACCCCTTACTACTCTCCAGGTTGCTCTAGGTATGTTGTATGTCACTCTGGATAAGAGTGCCTATTAGATGCCTGTAATGTAATGACAACGGTTTTCTGCAGTGTTCCTGAGCCCATGTGTCCTTCATACAATCATGTCAGTTTTTAATGCTGTGCTGCCTGACAGATTGAAGGTCATGGGTGTTTGGTGTTGGTTTTAAGCCTTGCCCCCTACATGCAGAGATTTCTATGGATTTTCTGAACATTTTAATTATATTATGGCTAGTTGATGGTGAAACCCCTAAATTTCTTCCAACTGTACAGGGTTGGCCAAAAGCAGGTATACACTTTACACATATCAGTACACAAAACAGTGTATACCTACTTTTGGCCCACCCTGTATGTTGAGGAATGTTCTTAAAGTGGTAAACCATAGCCCATCCTTGCTTGTGAACGATTGAGCCTTTCTAGGAAGCTCCTTTCACACCTAATCATGATACTACTGTATCGTCTATTACCGTTTAACCTGTTTCCTTGTAGAATATTCCAAACAGGAACCTTTTTTTTTTTTTTTTAGCATTCCACAACTTTCCCAGTCTGTTGTTGCTGTTGTTCCTGTTGCAACTGTTTTGGAACATCTTGCAGGCATGAAATTGAATACAAGTTGAAAAGGCAATAATTTGCAAATCACTGGATTGTGCTTTTACCTACGTTTTACACAGCGTCAATAAACATGTTTCTGGAATCAGGGTTATATCTTTCTTTATCTTGGCTCCTGGATGGTGAGTGTACTGAGGAAAACTCCTTAAAAAGGGTGGAGAGGAAGTCTGGGACTTGGAGTTGCAGACATTGCATAAAGATTGTGAAATTGTCTAATAAAGCCTCCCTATCTGTTCCAGCGTCAAAGAAAAAAACAAAAACAAAGTTAAAGTTATACAACCAGAAATAAATTCCAGCTAAATGGTTCATGTCAGAGATAAGAGGATATCGATTCAGTAACGATCCTGATACTGAAATTAATAACCTGTTTGGTTTTACGTAACCAATCAGGGATATCATGGACAGTGGCTTATCTTGGTTATTAATAACGTGTGAATATTAATGAGCTCCTTGTGCTGAAGTTTATGTTAAAGATAGTATGGTTTAAACAGTATCTGTTAATAAAGAGCTCAATTGCACATCGATTCGCAAGCAAAGAGTAAACGAATGGAGCGTTTACAAAAGCAAACTGCTCGACAGTTTCTCTGCATGCTCGCTTCACTACTCCACCACTACTGCAGGAAGACGATTGCTGTAAAAGCTCCTCCCCCTGATCAGTGACTAACTCAATGCTACTTGAATGAGAAACGTGAAAGGTGACGTGCAGACGTACATGTTGGTCTGGAACACTCCCGCGTGTTGTGGTAAATTCTGTGAAAATGCATCCTGCACTCCGGCGGGAACGTGACTGGTCCTGCTTAAAAGAAAGACAGTTTTCTTTTCAGGGTTATAAAATAGACAGGTTATTTAATCTTGCATTAAAAAAAGAATGCTGTATACGTCAGAGACACTTCCATCAGACGTCTACGCAAGACTGCAATTTTACATCTTACAGTTCAGTGACAGGAGCTGAAGTTTTTCACATCGCTGGAGATGTTTTTATTGTCTCGCAGAAAAACCTGAGACTCCCTGCTTTAGCTGTGCAGGGATCCAAAAGAACGGATTAGCGCACGCTCCTTCTTCACACAAGGCCAAAGAATTAAATGTTTCAATAAAGCATGTCAGGCTCATTGGATTAGATTGTGGATAATGGGTTTTCGCACCAATTATCGCAGCCGCCTCAGGGCCTGGGACGATTAATCAGCTTCAACGACTCGCGGTCACCTGAACCTGAACCGCTGGGTACGGACATGCATGCAAAAACCACAACTGAACACTGTTGAAGTTCTAAAGCTGGCTGAATTTCTGGAAATTTCCGTTGACTGCAGTCTGACAGCCAAGATATTAGTGATATTTGGTTGAAGATTGAGTTGAACTGGATGTATAATATAATACTCGAATGCAGCACACCCATGATCGTACAGAAACATTTCTAACATTTTGTAAAATATATTGCAGAGATTAGGAAAGGGAAAAGGAGGAATACAGAGTGGATAAGATCCATACATCAGAAATGCGTGCGCACGACGGTGACCTTGTTTCGTCATGCAAAGGCCGAGGAAAAACACGTCCCCCTTTTCCAATGCTGATTTTTTATGCTAGTGTAAAATCTTTTTTATTTAACACTGGTGTTAATGACGTTCGGTTCCGTTGCAGACAAACAGACGGATCATAAGTCAGATGTTTCCTAATTTTCTCTGAAACTGTCATTTATCTAAAAGTAACATGGAATTTTCAAATCAGGATTTCTTACCTGTGAAATGTTTTATAAACCGGTCTTTAAGGCTGACATCTCTGAGGACGATCTCTGATAAAGACACAAAAACAGAGAAAAAACAAACTGTAACTTTTGAAACAGTCTGATGTGTGAGATTGGGCTTGAGATTTGAACATCTTCAGCTGCAGATGTGAACAGTAGTGAATGTTAGAGACAGTTAGAGAACAGAGAACATGAGAGAACATTAGAGAACATTTCAGAACATTAGAGAATGTTAAAGAGCATTGGAGAATGTTAGATAATGTTAAATAACATTAGAGAACATTTCAGAATGTTAGAGAATGTTGGAGAACATTGGAGAACCTTAGAGAAGATATGAGAACTTTAGAGAACATTTGAGAACATTGGAGAACCTTACAGAACATTAGAGAATATTTGAGGACATTTGAGAATGTTAGAGCAAATTAGAGAACATTGGAGAACCTTAGAGAACATATGAGAACATTAGAGGACATTTGAGAACATTACAAAATGTTAGAGAAAATTAAAGAACATCTCATTATCTCTAGCCGCTTTATCCTGTTCTACAGGGTCGCAGGAGCCTATCCCAGCTGACTACGGGCGAAAGGCAGAGTTCACCCTGGACAAGTCACCAGGTCATCACAGGGCTGACACATAGACACAGACAACCATTCACACTCAATTTAGAGTCACCAGTTAACCTAACCTGCATGTCTTTGTACTGTGGGGGAAACCGGAGCACCCAGAGGAAACCCACGTGGAGAACATGCAAACTCCACACAGAAAGGCCCTTGCTGGCCACGGGGCTCGAACCCGGACCTTCTTGCTGTGAGGCAACAGCGCTAACCACTACACCACCGTGCCGCTCGACATTTGAGAACATTAGAAAACATTTGAGAATGTTAGAGAAAATTAGAGAACACTGGAGAGCCTTAGAGAACATCTGAGAACCTTAGAGAATGTTGGCGAACATTAGAGATCCCTGAGGAGGTGAGCAGATGTTTAGGTCCTACAGGTTCTCACTACATGTTTTATATTGTCTTGGCAGATCTGGTTCGGTTTAAGTCATCAAATATAGCAGCATGAGGGAGAATAAATAAAGAGTGCCATGTTATAAAACACACATTTGGGTACAGGTGTGAAGGAGATCGCCACTCAGAGACCAGCCTGCGGCATGGAAACACCAGAAAACAGCCAGAACTTTCCATTTACTTAGAGAGTGGAAATGGCACATTCTGATGATCAGAGTTTAACTTTACAATGTTTGTTCCACAGCATAATGAGATGATGAGTGTGGGATTTTAACGACATCAACGTGAGCAGCACTGAGGGAAGGCCTGAGCAAACTTCTTCATGAAGTCAGTCATTTAGAACAGCAACTGGAGGAATCTGGAGGAATCTGGACACGATAAACTCCAAACACTCGAGTCTGAGAATAACGAAAGGACTGAAGAAATCTGATCACCGATGAGGCGACGTGACGAAGTGGAGGAACTGTTCCCACCCTGACGCTGAGTATTTTCCTGAAGTGCTTTATTCCTCTTCTCCTGCAGCACTTTTCCAATGATTACATTCTACTGATTAAAGAAAAACATCTCATACTTTGATAATAAACATCATCACTCACATCGAAGGGAAAATCTGAGACTCCAATTAATAAATCTACAATTAATTGATGTATTAATTCTCCGTCTTAAAGAATTATACCATCATAATGGATTCTGATTGGTCAGAAGGTGTTGAAAGATTTTATAGAACAGTATCTCTGACAACAGGGTGATATACACACCCACCGGCCACTTTAATAGGAACTTGGTGTTGGTTCTAAGATCCCTGTTCTTGGCTGCAGGAGTGGAACCCAATGTGTTCTTCTGTTCTGCTGTTGCATGTTGAGATGATTATATGACTTACTATATCCTTCCTGGCAAAAAATCTTGAACCTCAAATCAATCTGTCCATTTTCCTCTAATCTTTCTTATCAACAAGGCGTTTGTTTCCACCCACAGAACTGGCATTCACTCACTCACTCACTCACTCACTCGATGGTTGTTTTTTGTTTTCCGCACCATTCTGTGTAAACTCTAGAGACTGTTGCGTGTGAAAACTCCAGGAGATCAGCAGCTTCTGAAATACTCAAACCAAATCAAACCATCTGGCTTAAACCGACACCCATGCCACAGTGAAAGAAAGTCACAAAAAATTGAGATCACAATTTTTCCCATTCTGATGTTTGAACACTGTGAACATTAACTGAAGCTTTTGATTTGTATCTGCAGGATCTGATGCATCAAGGGATCAGCTGATTAGAAAACTGCATCAAACAGCAGGTGGATGTAGGGGTGTTTCTAATAAAGTGGCTGGTGAGTGTACAGTCTCACCTCATCTCATTATCTGTAGCCGCTTTATCCTTCTACAGGGTCGCAGGTGAGCTGGAGCCTATCCCAGCTGACTACGGGCGAAAGGCGGGGTACACCCTGGACAAGTCGCCAGGTCATCACAGGGCTGACACATAGACACAGACAACCATTCACACTCACATTCACACCTACGCTCAATTTAGAGTCACCAGTTAACCTAACCTGCATGTCTTTGGACTGTGGGGGAAACCGGAGCACCCGGAGGAAACCCACGCGGACACGGGGAGAACATGCAAACTCCGCACAGAAAGGCCCTCGCCGGACACGGGGCTCGAACCTGGACCTTCTTATTGTGAGGCGACAGTGCTAACCACTACACCACCGTGCCGCCCCTGAGTGTACGGTATTTAGGTTTATATAAAAACGCACTCGTTCTATTACGTTATCATTTCCATAGTAACAGCTCAACTAAGAGTCTCCTGTCCCAGTACAAACCAACTCTTTAAGGCATATGGGTGTGGCGCCGATCTCCGTTTCGATAGCCCTCGACCTCTCGCCTATACAGCTAGGGTTACAGTAAGGGGCAGGTCCTCTGGTAACCGTGAGAGTTTGACTTCCCTACTCGCATTTGTATTGCATCGTGCCTTGCCAGGTGGTAGTAGGCACCATTTTTATGACAGTCTTTGGTATGACCCAACTGCAAGTAGAACTTGCGATCTCCCGGTCAAGAATAAAATAAAATAAAGATGCTCTGTTTCTCAAAATCCAGTGAATGTGGATAGAATAAAACAGTTATTCCACTCAGTCCCATTGTACATGACTTATAGATAACTCAGTGCTACGCGCCTCATCAGCTATCAGCTCATTTACGACTCGATTTCATGGAATAACTGTTAAATAATCTCAGTGTTTAATGGGTTAAATTATATATAGCATCAAGAAATCAGCGCTCTGTTTCACCGCATGTTTTTACACTGAGGTCAGTGAATATCTGGGCGTGATCTGTGAGGGTGTGTGTACCGTAGGTATTGTTTTTGATATCATCTTCAACCCAACTAACTGCGTTTAAATCAGTAACCACACCCGGGTTCCTCCCAAATCCAGCTGTGCAATATTTCAGTGCTTCATTTCATTGGTAGAAGTGGTAAAGATTTAGTATCGTGCACAACGTTTCCAGTGAAACATTTTGGGAAAAAGTCCTTGTCAGCTGCATACACAGAGTTCATCTGAGGCCAAGGGATATTCAAAATACCAGGACTCTTTTACAGGAAAGAAAATATGCAACTTCGGCTGTAATAACCGAGGAGTGATGGGTAACCCCCCCAAAAAACAAACAAACAAACAAACAAACAAACAAACAAACAAACAAACAAACAAACAAACAACAACAGCATCCTTAAGGGCCTCTGATTTTAATGGCTGTGTGAAAGAGCTTGCATTTGCAACATCTGGAATGGTTGCAGGCATGCAAAAGTCCTACAGCTTCTACCATCCTGATAGTTTAATTCACTCCTGAGAACAAAAGTTTGTCTTTGATGTTTCTGTCTCGTCTCTAAGACAGGAGTGTGTGTGTGTGTGTGTGGGGGGGGGGTGTTTGAGTTTAATCTCATCACGGTACAATTAACAGGATGACAAATGAACACCAAAGGAACAATCTCTCTCTCTCTCTCTCTCTCTCTCTCTCTCTCTCTGTCCTGGTAGTTTTTTGGAATTTGCCAGAGTTCTGTGTATTTGTTTTCTCAGTAATGGTAACTCAAGTCATGGCACCATCTGTGACGTTCTTACGAAATCCGCAGTTGTACAAATAACCACATCCCCACCCCCGTTAGAAGATTTTTTAAAGAGTTGATAGCGGCGGTAGCACAAGGGCACCTACTAAAGGGGACTGTATAGTACCATTTAGGTGCACCACATTTGGACAAACTGTCCTGTCAGTAAAGGGTAACAAATTTTGGAACTGTCTACCACTTACAGTAAGGGTGTACACGGCATATCACCAGTTCAAGACTCATCTCAAACTGTGGCTCATGGAAAATCAGAACTGCAACCACTTCTAACTGTGTTATATATTTTTATTTTTTAAGTCTATTCTGTCTGAGACCGGATTTGTGCAGAGTGTGCCTTGCTGTTCTCCTTGTCTCAATGTATGTTGTTATATATTGTATATTGCGTAATTGTGTATTGTGTTGTTTGTTATTGCGCCTGTGGCGGAGTTAGCAGGGTGAGGTGTTGAAATCAGTGCGGTTTGTTTGTGTGTCTGCCTGTTAACAATCTAGCATCTAGACGGTTGCACCGATTGACTTCAAATTTTCAGGGTAGGTGGGCAATGGTCCACAGATTACCTGATTAAATTTTGAAGGTAATTGGGTCAAGGTAAAGGTCAACGTCACTGGAAAGGTCAACCTTTTGGTCAAAATAACATATTTTCCATTATAACTCAAAAACGGTTGCTGACAGACAGATGTTTACTATTATGAGCATATAGGAACTCCCATATGGGCTTTCATTTGGCACCATGATCTTTGACCTTGAGTGAGCTTGAAAGGTCAAACTCAAGGTCATGGATTTTCATAGGACTATAACCTGACAGCTGATGATTGAGAAATATTACCATTATCAACATATAGGTATAAAATAAGTGCTGCCGGGCGAGATTTGTTTTGCCTGGCAACACTTGTTTTTGTTGGTTCTGTCACTGTCCTGGACTTGTGAACATTGGATAGTGATGCCGTCCCTAATTACTGTAGTGTTGCATGTGTATTTGTATCCCATTCTGTTTAATATACGACCTACTGTTGGCGTCTGATCAGGGCTGTGTCTCGCTACTTGTGTTGCTTGACCTTAGTGCAGTATTTGATACCATTGATCATTCCATTCTTCTGGATAGACTAGAAAATGTTGTGGAAGTTAAGGGAATGGCCCTCTCCTGGCTCAGCTCTTATTTAACTGATCGTTATCAGTATGTTGATATAAATGGTAATATTTCTAGACATACTGAGGTAAAGTTTGGTGTTCCACAAGGTTCTGTCTTGGGTCCACTGCTTTTTTCTCTATATATGTTACCTCTGGGTGATATTATTCGTAAACATTGTATTAGTTTCCACTGTTATGCTGATGACACACAGTTGTATGTCTCTGCAAAACCTGATGAGAGACACCAGCTTAATAGAATTGAGGAATGTGTTAAGGACATTAGACACTGGATGCTTATTAATTTCCTTCTGCTTAACTCTGACAAGACTGAAGTACTTGTACTCGGACCACATACAGCTAGAAGTAAGTTTTCTGATTACACAGTGACTCTGGATGGCCTTTCTGTTTCTTCATGTGCAGCAGTAAAAGACCTCGGAGTGATTATTGACCCCAGTCTTTCATTCGAAACTCACATTGATAACATCACCCGGATAGCTTTCTTTCATCTCAGAAATATTCCAAAGATAAGAAATTGCATGATGCAGAAAAACTAGTCCATGCTTTCGTTACCTCCAGGTTGGATTATTGTAATGCCTTACTGTCTGGATGTTCCAATAAGTGCATAAACAAGCTCCAGTTAGTTCAAAATGCAGCAGCAAGAGTCCTTACTAGAACTAGAAAATATGACCACATCACGCCTGTCTTATCCACACTGCATTGGCTCCCAATCAAATTTTGTATTGATTATAAAATACTACTATTGACCTTTAAAGCACTAAATGGTCTCGCACCACAGTACCTGAGTGAACTTCTGCTCCTCTATGACCCGCCACACCTACTTAGATCAAAAGGTGCAGGCTATCTGCTGGTACCTCATATAGTGAAGGCTACATCAGGGGGCAGAGCCTTTTCTTACAAAGCCCCACTGTTATGGAACAGCCTTCCAAGTAATGTTCGGGAATCAGACACAGTCTCAGCATTTAAGTCTAGGCTGAAAACATATCTGTTTAGTCAAGCCTTGTGTTAATGGTGTTTATGAGGTAAAGGTGTAGATCTGGAGGATCCTCAGACATAGAGTGTTTTGGTAAACTGGGATGTATGGATGCTGTCAGTCCCCACTCGCTTGCTCACTCGAGTTTGTTGATGGTGTAGTGCAGGGGTCACCAAACTACGGCCCGCGGGCCAGATCTGGCCCGCCACCCCCCTTTGACCGGCCCCCCAGCCCCTCTGCCCCCCATCACTTGAACCGGCCCTATGAGGCAATCCCCAAAAGTGGTCATGGCCTATTTTTTTAAATTGCTTTTTGGCAAATAATAACATGTCTGCATCTTGCATTTTGTTGATTTTATCAATTAAATTGATATTTAGTTATAAAATGAACTATTCATATTTTCCGAATTTTCGTCATATGCTTGCAATCAAGCAGTGACAGGCAGCGCATGCGCAGAGAACTGTCAGTGTTCAGGACAGCAAAATGGCGAGCGGTCAGCGAAAAGCTGACAGAGAGTGCAGAGTTTTTAAAGAACAGTGGACCACCGATTATTTTTTCATTCAGTGTAAGCAGGGTTCGAATTATAAATTTGACCCTATGGGGGTCTCTATTTAAAAAAAAAAAAAAAGCAATGCATACTCGCTCTCCTGGACCAGCGCACTTTTGCGCACTGCAGTGCACAGCTTTCACACACAGGCGCACGCACGCACACACACACAGTGTTGCGCATATATTGTATATATATATAATTATATATATTGTTAAACAAAGGAAGATCGTTGTGAGATAGAGGACAAGTCTTCTTCGGACTTAACTTCACATTCGATTTCGCAGGCTGCAAATTTCAGTTTGCGCGCATAGAGGTGTGGTGGTGAAGTATAGCCGTACATGTTGCGGTTTAATAACACGTTCAATACAAAGTTATGGCTGCATGGTGATCGGAAATGAAATGAGTTTTATTTATATTTATATGGTGATATAGGCTATTCAAGCTTATTATGGTGATATATGACGTATTTGAGAGACTTCCACAGAAAATTAAGTTTGCTTCTTTCATGGGAGCCTGAGGGAATGGGAGCTCAGCTCCCATTGGCTCCCACGTAATTCGAACTATGAGTGTAAGGACCGTGCAGTTTGTCTTGTATGTAAAGAAAGTGTGCCGGTTTTCAAAGAATATAATCTGCGTCGTCACTACGAAACCTGCCACAGAGAGTATGTTAGTTTGCGAGGGCAAACAAGAGAAGACAGGATTCGGAGGATGAAATGCGGACTGGCTGCACAACAGAATGTATTCCTTCGCCAAACCCAGATCAACCAGGCTGCTGTCTGAGCTCGCTATAAGGCAGCTCACCTACTAGCTACCCATGGAAAGCCGTTTACTGATGGGGACTTTGTTAAAGTATGCATGCTTGCTGTGGCCGAGGAGGTGTGTCCCGACAAGAAGGATGCGCTCGACGCGGTGAGTCTCTCCGCACCTACTATGACCAGGCGAACCGAAGATTTGGGGGACAACGTGTATGACCAGCTGAATGAGAAAGCGTCAGAATTCGAGTTTTTTGCTTTGGCCATGGATGAGAGCAATGACGTGCAGGACACAGCACAACTGCTGTGATCTATTGCTCATATTATTATAATTTCACTGTTTTTTAAAATTTATTTATTTTATAGGCCTATTTATTTGACCTTTATTAAGTGCTGCATACAATTATTATTTATATTATTAATAATATCAACAGGCCTACCTACAGTTTATAATTTTCCACTCATCTTTGCCAGTGTCAATCACCTCAAATAGGCAGATGTTTCTTACCTTGACAGCTTTGATGTTATTTTTATTAGAAAACAAATAAATGGAATATCTGTGGTATTTCAAATTAAAACAAAGTGTGAAGACTCAATTACTACTTTTGCAAACCACTAGTAAAGATAAACAAATATGTGCCAGGAATCAAGTGTTGATATAGTAGTGGGGATATAGTAGTGTGGATATAGTAGTGGGGATATAGTAGTGGGGATATAGTAGTGTTGATATAGTAGTGTGGGTATAGTAGTGGGGATATAGTAGTGTTGATATAGAAGTGTGGGTATAGTAGTGGGGATATAGTAGTGGGCATATAGTAGTGTGGGGATATAGTACTGTGGGTATAGTAGTGTGGGTATAGTAGTGGGGATATAGTAGTGGGGATATAGTAGTATGGATATAGTACTGTGGGTATAGTAGTGGGGATATAGTAGTGTGGGTATAGTAGTGGGGATATAGTAGTGTGGGTATAGTAGTGGGGATATAGTAGTGGGGATATAGTAGTGGGGATGGCCGTGCCAGGCTAGTAATCTCTACTACACAATGAGGCCTGCTGGTGGTCATATTTGTCTGGGTCATACAATTCTATGTGATATAGCTGACCCGACCCCGGCCCCCCATCACAGTCAGGAACGACAATGTGGCCCCCAGAGAAAAAAGTTTGGTGACCCCTGGTGTAGTGGCTGGCTGCTTTATGTCCCGGGGCTCCCTCATGCCTGTGTTACCTTCTGGCTCTCTCCTTTTAGTTATGCTGTCATAGTTAGTTGCCGGAGTCCCTGCTTGTACTCGGTGCAATATGTATACTGTTCCTACTTATTCAGGTGACATTGGGCATACCTAACCACCTGTGTTTTCTTTCTCTCCCCCCCCCCCCACCCCAAATCTGTCCCTCTGAGTTACATGGAGTCAACAGGAAATCTTTTGGTGGAGAGGGTGGAGACCTCGACTGGCTATCGTAGCTTGCAGGGAATCGGCTGTCAGACATTCTGTCGCATGTCCCAGACCCGGTGAAATGTAACTGAATTGTCTTGGCCAGCCCTAAGGGTCCCATCTGCATCTCATCATTGCTGAGGAGTGTGCTCCCATCACCCAATCAAGCATCCAGCCAGAGCAGGTCATGATATATTTTACCATATTAACATGCCATTGTTGTGTATTATGCCTGATGTCAAGACTCTCGTCTCTGCGAGCCTACCACACAGACTTAATACTTGTGTCACTTTTAGGGCATACCTAACAACCTGTGTTTTCTCCCCCCCCCCCCCCCCCCCAATCTGTCCCTCTGAGTTACATGTTGGTCCTGAGATTGAGATGCTGACCTCTTCTGCCCCTCAGACCTGCTTGATCCATCCTGGTGCCCTGTGTCTGGTTGGAGTTTTATCACATCGCTCCTGTGGAGGACGGCCCCATGAGGACAGCTGAAAGTTACACCTGCAGGATGCTCTGGATTCTTACAGTAATCCTTTTATGGCTGAGGACTACAGTTGACTTGCTAACTTTAGGACTGCAGTTGTCATGAACAGTTTTGCACTCAAGTTTCCATCAATGAAGAGTTTATAACATCAACGAAACTGACTTCATGTTAAAACTGTTAATATTATAGTCATGCTGTCTGTTGTTGCCCAAATGAGGATGGGTTCCCTTTTGAGTCTGGTTCCTCTCGAGGTTTCTTCCTCATGTTGTCTGAGGGAGTTTTTCCTTGCCACCGTCGCCACAGGCTTGCTCATTGGGGATAGATTAGGGACAAAATTAGCTCATGTTTTAAGTCGTTCAAATTCTGTAAAGCTGCTTTGCGACAATGTTTATTGTTAAAAGCGCGATACAAATAAACTTGACTTGACTTGACTTTAATGTCAACTGCCTTGGGACTATGGATGAAAATGATCACTTATGCTAACTCCGGCATATTTACATTATGTATTTTATACTATTGTTCATGAATGCGCACTGTCCCTATCAAATAAACCAATAAATAAATAAATAAATAAATAAACAAGTGTTGCCAGGTAAAACAAACCTTGCCCGGTAGCACTTATGATGAATATGAAGGAAGATATCATGAAAAAAATGATTTTGACCTTTTTAGTGACCTTGACCTTGATTTTGACCTTGTGTGTGAACATACTTGGCCAATAAACATGGTTCTGATTCTGATTCTGTCGTCCCCTGCGGCAGTGTGTGTGTGTGTGTGTGTGTGTGTTGCTGCGTTCATGTGCTATGGGAAGATGATATTTTCCAGTTGGGAAGTGGTATTTACCAGTGTGTTGTGTTCACATGCTTTTGTTGTTGTTGACAAATTAAAGATGGTGGACCAGATTCAGAATCAGGTCTGTTATTTGGCTAAAACAATTATAGATTGCCTTGTTCATCAGCTGCAGCAGGAATATGAGTTATCAAAAGTCAAAAGGTAAATAATGCTGAATATTTCCTGATCATGACAAGTAGAGATTTTCTTAACACATTGAATGCCACGCAGTTTTTGGAAATTTGGCTGTAGCCACAATGAGAGTAGCCAGTATCTAGATCATTGTTGGCGTTCTTTGGACAGCCACAGAATATTTTGTATTAGGCTATAATATACATATTATAATAATATAATATACATAACATGACTCATTTAAAAGGTGAGAGTCAGCTTTCCGTAGGTGAAAACCACTTCTTTCTTGGTTCATAAGCTAGTCCTGTACCGCTCGCCGCCATGTTGAAAAGGTTAAAGTTCATCTCATCTCGGCAACTCGTGTATCAAAAATTTTCTACGAGTTGCCCAGTGGAAAATACCACAAGAGGGGGTGTTCATGTGTGCTTTCCATGTCGGTGTTTGGTATTTACCATAATTCCCATAGCACATGAACGCACCATGTGTGTGAGCTTAAGTTCGGAGGCTTCAGTTTCGAAAACTGTAAGAGGTAAGAGTAGAATAATATAAAGTACAGACAGTGGAAGCTCAGTGGAACGCACTTTTCCTCTGTAATAAGCATAAATGTGTCTGAAAGCAATTTCTTTAGTCTAGTCCATTTGTTTATAATTTATATTTGCAGTAATAAATCAACAGAACAGGGAAGTTTTTATCAATGGGGTTTTAAAAATGGGCATGGTCAAAACGTCTTCCTCATCTCATCTCATTATCTCTAGCCGCTTTATCCTGTTCTACAGGGTCGCAGGCGAGCTGGAGCCTATCCCAGCTGACTACGGGCGAAAGGCGGGGTTCACCCTGGACAAGTCGCCAGGTCATCACAGGGCTGACACATAGACACAGACAACCATTCACACTCACATTCACACCTACGCTCAATTTAGAGTCACCAGTTAACCTAACCTGCATGTCTTTGGACTGTGGGGGAAACCGGAGCACCCGGAGGAAACCCACACGGACACGGGGAGAACATGCAAACTCTGCACAGAAAGGCCCTCGCCGGCCACGGGGCTCGAACCCGGACCTTCTTGCTGTGAGGCAACAGCGCTAACCACTACACCACCATGCCGCTCCTTCTTCCTCTGCATATGTAAACAAACCAAGAAACTATCCAATGACAGCAGTGTATGCAAATGAGGCAGGTAGTGATCCAATCAGAGTGTTTGTGGGTGGAGTATTTCCGAGGTAGTGCTCCTGCAGTCTAAGCACAGAGCTTTTTTTTTTTTTTAACCTTTTTGGTCACTGTGACATTGACTTTGGCCAGATGACCCCCAAAATGTTAGAGGTTCTATTTGAGACCAATGCCCATCTGTCCTGAAAGTTTCATGAAGATTGGTCCAGCCATTTTCCCATAACATCATTTACAAACAAACAAACAAACATACAAACAAACAAACAAGTGTTGCCAGGTAAAACAAACCTCGCCCGATAGCACTTATGAATATGAAGGAAGATATCGCAAAAAAACAATTTTGACCTTTTTGGTGACCTTGACCTTGATTTTGCCCTTGTGTGTGAACATACTTGGCCAATAAACATGGTTCTGATTCTGATTCTCTGCTGCTGTCAGCAAATCAGAACACACTGTACTGCATGACTGTTACACTCTTACATTCTTACAGCGTAATGACATATGGCTACCTCCTCTATATCAGGCAGTAGCCACAAAAACTTTGACCTTGACTGGATGACCCCCAAAATGTTGGAGGTTCTATTTGAGACCAATGCCCATCTATCCTGAAAGTTTCATGAAGATTGGTCCAGCCGTTTTCCCGTAACATGGTTTAAAAACAAACAAACAAACAAACAAACCCCACCAAAAACAATACCTCACCCCCTGGTGGACTCCGTTCTGGGTAAGGTAATAAATAAATAA
The DNA here is from genome assembly GCF_027579695.1 of Neoarius graeffei. NCBI lineage: Eukaryota > Metazoa > Chordata > Actinopteri > Siluriformes > Ariidae > Neoarius > Neoarius graeffei. The sequence goes on from NC_083578.1 coordinate 89,822,464, forward strand.
ATAAAAGAAAAGAATGAATGAATGAAAGAAACCCATTCTAGCATGACAATGATGATGCTCCTGTGCACAAAGTGAGCTCCATGAAAACATGGTGTGTGAAGGTTGGTGTAGAAGAACTCAAGTGTCCTGCACAGAGCCCTGACTGAACTCAACCCCACTGAACACCTTTGGGATGAACTGAAACTGGAGCTTCTTCAATCTCAACATCAGAACATCAGATCTCAATAATGCTCTTGTAGCTGAACTGAATGAACCCAAATTGCTACAGCCATGCTCCAAAATCTAGGTGAAAGCCTTCACAGAAGAGAAGAGAAGAGAAGAGAAGAGAAGAGAAGAGAAGAGAAGAGAAGAGAAGAGAAGAGAAGAGTGGAGGTTATTAGAACAGCACTACGGTATTCGTGGCTGTCACGCTCTGCCCTGGACATCCGCTCCTGAGCTTGCGGATCTTCCACGTCAGCTCTGATCCGGATCCGGAACAGGAATTCCATCCTGGCTGCTTCCCTGTTCAGCGAGTGCTCACCTGCATTCACTTCCTGATCATCACTGCTGCCTTTTTAAATGCTGTTCTCAGCCACAGACAGGCCGGAACGTCTCGTATGTAGACTCTAGTGGTTTTTTGCCTTGAGAGTTTTTTCATGTTTTTTTCCCTCGTGTTTTTCATGTCTTTGCCTGCCTCGTTTTTCAAGTCAAGTTTCATGTTTTCTTTTTATATCTGGACTGTTTTCGTTATTGTTTCTTAATCAAGTTTTGTTTACATTTTTGCCATGCCTTTTTCTGGATTAAACCCACTATGCTTCTTGGATTACTGTTTGTGTGCATGTTCTGCTTTTGGGTCCTAATTCACCACACCTCCAGCAACCCTAACACTGGGCTGCCAACTCTCACGCAATGAGCGTGAGACACACGCATTTGATTGTCTTCACATGCTCACACGCCATACCTCCGATTTCTCACACTAGAAAAAAATCTAGTTTATCTCTCTGATCTAGGCTACCCATTGCGTCGCGCCAACCACTTGCGATCGATCAATTACGGTACGCCTTACGCACGGCTAAACAGGCAGAGAGGTGTTCCCTTCTGTATACACTCCCCTATGGTAGGTGGCGCATCTAATGATGCTGCACTCGCCGGAAGTTGGATAATTGCCTACCGTCAATTTAGAGGAAGAGGAGAGAGAAGAAGGTATCCGAGTTGAAGACGGGTGTCTCAGACAGGTTTGTCCATATGCACGCCAATGTGTGGTGTTACTGGCGTAATTATGAACTTATATAAAGTTTCTTAATCGTTTTAGCCTATAAGTGTTGAGAGAATATTTAATACCATATCGAGAGCTGTGTACTAGGCATGCTAAATCATTATAGGCCTCCTGCCGTGCCACAGCCTCTATCTTCCCCAACAAGCAGCATGGGAGAGCACCTCCTTAGCACATGTTTATTAAGGTGCATTTTTAGTTTGTTTACTGTATGTTATCATACTTTATGACTTTATTTGAAGCCGTACTGGAAATGTTGTAAAATAAAGCAAGTAAGAGATAATATTACAAATGCAAGAAGAGCCATTAGCCACCATACCTATTGTTTATTTACAGGGTATTTATTTTTAATTATTTATGATGTATGTAATTGCTCAGTTAAATTAAATAAAGCATGGTCACCTGTAATATCAAAGAACTTGAACTTGTGAATAATTAAAAAAAAAAGACAGAGAACAATATACTGAGGAGACAGGGTTTCAAAGAGGGCAAGACAGGTAGAGAATATTTGTCAGATAACAGGCCCTGACGAATGCTCTATTACTAATAAGAAACATAGATAAGAAATAAATTAATAAGAAATATATTAATATAGCTTATTTAAGTATGACCAAAATTTTTAAGCCCAACTTTGTGTGCACAGTCCCACCTATGGCAAAGGTTCAGCTTTTTGTGTTTCAATATTGTTCAAACTTAATCATTTTAATGTTTCTTGTAGCACATGCACATTTTGCTTACTGTTTAAGCATTTTATTTGTTCTTTTGCTGTTGATATTTTCCCCATGCCAATCTTCTGCTGAACCCAGTGGTGGGGAAAGCCCTTAAATGCATAATGAATAGTCAGTGAGGGACAATCTTATTTTTGCAACAGTTATTAAAAACTTAACATTTAGTTTCAATTCAGAAGGTGTTTAGGCTTAGCTGATGAAATATTTTCAAACATGAACTTGCCTTTAAATCTGAAACACAGGTCTATAGGGCTACAGGAACATTGGCAGTCATCTGTAGTTTTCTAGTGTGGGGGCTTTTAAGCCAAAACTTGGTGCTTTTGTTGGCCACAAGCTGAAGGCCTGGCAAGTCAAGGTGTGTAAGAATGTAGGTATGGCACAGCAGGCCACTCCAAAAATCCACCAGAATGCAGGAACATCTACTAAATCCAAAATCTCAACACTCCCCCCCCTTCATTGGCCATCTCCAGCTGGACGACCCACAAACAAAACACCAGAATGCAGGGGGACAAGTGAATATCAAACTGAATACAAAATTCCCACTTATTGCGTGGTGTGCGGAAAAATTTTGCCGTCGACCCCCCCCCAAAAAAATCTCTCACTCCAAGGAATTTTGAAAAGTTGGCATCCCTGCCTAACAGTACGTTCTGACCAGCATGGATCCAGCAGAATTTGTCCATCTGAGAACAGCCATCCAACAACAAGGGACTCTCCTCGGGACCCATCAACAAGACCTATGACAAGTCAATCAGAACCTCGCCACCTTGTCTGACTCAAACAACCTCCTCACCACGCAGATGCAGCATTATCAAGCCATGCCTACCCCTGCCCAGCTGTCTCCGACTCCAGCTTCTGCCACCGCCTTTCTCCGTGAGCCAAGACTCCCAGCGCCTCAACCCTATGATGGAGAACCAGGTACTTGCAGATCTTTCTTATCTCAATGCTCATTAATCCTACAGCTGCAGCCTTTGGCCTTCCCCTCAGAATGCTCCCGGGTAGCATATACCATCACGCTCCTCACCAGCAAGGCCAGGGAGTGGGGAACAGTGGTCTGGGACACTGATGCACATTTCTGCTCCAACTTCAAAGATTTCTTTGATGAGGCGAACGTTCGACCGTTCTTTGTCCAGCCAGGAGGCAGCTAGAGAACTCATGGAGCTGTGGCAGGGGTCCTGGTCTACCTCAGACTACGCCATCGAGTTCCAGACATTGGCGGCATCATGCGGTTGGAACGAGACTGCCCAGGTCGACGCGTTCCTGCATGGCTTGTCTGATGCCATTAAGGACGAGCTGGTATTGCGGGAACTGCTGTCGGATCTCTTCAGCCTCATGGACCTCGCCAACTGTATCAACACCCATATCCAGCAATGGAGGAGAGAGAAGACTCGCTCCAGCTTCACCTCCTCTCCATCTCCCGCCTCGTCCGTCGAACCCATGCAGGTAGACCGGGTTCGAGTGTCAGCTGAAGAACGACAGCGCCGGCGGAGCACGGGGGCCTGCTTCTACTGCGGTCAGCTGGGACACATCTGCCAAGCCTGCCCGTTAAAAGGACGAGCCCACCAGTGAATCAAGGGACCCTGGTGGGCAATGCTCAAAACCAGCCCCCCGATCGACTGTTACTCCCTGTCATCATCATCCTCGACAACCAGCATCACCTCCAGGCCCTCGTCGACTCAGGGGCGGACAGGAACCTGATCTGTTCTGCCACCACCAAGCATCTGGGAATCCTGCTACTCGCTCTCGACGTTCCTCTCACCGTCCTGACACTCAATGGCACCGGCTTGACCACCATCACCCACCTCACCGCCCTGCTCACCCTGAGGATCTCCGGTAATCATTCAGAAACCATCAAACTTCACGTCATGAACGACCCCCATGCACCCATCATTTTAGGATTACCTTGGTTAATGCAGCATAACCCCCACCTAAACTGGGCCAACAACTCCATCTTAGGCTGGAGCCAGTCCTGCCTAGCTTCCTGCCTGAACTCCGCTCTGCCTCCCACCAAGCCACAGCAGCCTTCAGCCAGTGAGTTTCTTGACCACTCTCACGTGCCTCCGGAATACCTGGACCTAAAGCTTGTCTTCAGTAAGACCCGAGCAGTGTCCCTCCCTCCTCACAGACCCTATGACTGTGGAATTGACCTCTTGCCCGGGACGGCGCCACCCAAAGGACGACTCTATTCTCTCTCTCCCGTCGAAAGGCAAGCCATTGAGAAGTACATTTCCGAGTCCTTGGCAGCTGGGATCATCCACTCTTCCTCCTCCCCAGCATGGGCAGGATTCTTCTTCATGGAGAAAAAAGACAAGTCGCTCCACCCCTGCATTGATTATCGAGGTCTCAACACCATCACGGTCAAGAACCGCTACCCACTACTGCTCATGACCACAGCCTTTGAACTACTCCAGGGAGCCAAGGTATTTACCAAGCTGGATCTACGTAATGCTTAGCATCTCATCAGGATCAGGGAGGGAGACGAGTGGAAGATGGCCTTTAACACCGCCATGGGTCACTACGAGTACCTCGTAGTCCCCTTCGGCCTGACCAATGCTCCCACAGTCTTCCAGGCACTCGTGAATGACGTCTTAAGGGAATATCTCAACATCTTTGTTTTCGTGTACCTGGATGACATCCTGATCTTATCCCGCTCCCTGGAAGAACATCTGGGTCACGTCTGGCAGGTCCTCCAGTGCCTGTTAGAGAATAAGCTGTTTGTCAAGGTGGAAAAAAGTGAGTTCCACCAGAGCTCCGTCTTGTTTCTGGGGCTCATCATCTCCCCAGCAAGGATCCAGATGGACCCCCTCAAGCTTGAGGCAGTCGCTGACTGGCCCACCCCATCCTCACAGCGAGAGCTCCAGAGTTTCCTAGGATTCGCTCATTTCTACAGGCGCTTCATCCGCGACTTCGGCACAGTGGCCGGACCTCTCACGGCATTGACCTCGATCAAGAGCCCGTTCAAGTGGGGGGAGGAAGCAGAGAAAGCCTTCTCCATGCTCAAACGCAAGTTCACCAGAGCACCCATCCTCACCATACCTGACCCAGCCAAGCAGTTCATTGTGGAGGTCGACGCTTCCGAGTCCGGGGTCGGAGCTGTTCTCTCCCAGAGTGCCAATGACAACAAGGTCCACCCCTGCTCCTTCTTCTCTCGCTGGCTGTCCCCTGCTGAGCGGAACTATGACATCGGCGACAGAGAGCTGTTGGCTGTCAAGCTGGCCTTGGAGGAGTGGAGACACTGGCTCGAGGGGTCGGATATCCCCTTCATTGTCTGGACCAACCACAAAAATCTAGAATACCTCAAGTCTGTCAAATGTCTCAACTCACATCAAGCCCGATGGTCTCTCTTCTTCTCCCGATTCTGGTTCACGCTGTCCTACCGCCCAGGCTCCAAGAATGGCAAACCTGACACCCTGTCCAGGATATTCTCTTCCTGCCAGGAGGAATCTAGAATGCCCGAAACCATCCTCCCTCCATGCTGTCTGGTGGGGACCATCCTACTTGAGGTAGAGACGTTAGTGCAGAAGGCCCTGGAGCAGGACCCTGGGGCTGGTAACTCTAGCAACATGTAATCATCTGTTTCTTCCCTGTTCTGTGCAAACTCAGGTGCTGCAGTGGGGTCATGGCTCCAAGTTGGCTTGTCACCCGGGAGCTGCTCAAACCCTGGCACTCATTCAACAATGCTTCTGGTGGCCATCGATCAAGGAAGATGTCCAGGGGTTCGTGGCAGCCTGTGACATGTGTGCCCAGAATAAGACAGCCAATTGACCCCCTGGCGGCTTGCTGAGACCCCTCCTGACTCCTCGTCGACCCTGGTCACACATCGCCCTGGACTTCATCACAGGACTCCCCAACTCAGGTGGCAACACATGCATTCTCACAGTCATTGACTGTTTCTCTAAGTCAGTCGACTTCATCTCTCTGCCCAAGCTTCCCACAGCTAAAGAAACTGCTGAACTACTCATCCTCCACATCTTCTGCATACACAGACTCCCCTCTGACATTGTCTCCGACCGGGGTCCTCAATTCACTACACAGTTCTGGAGGGCCTTCTGCAAACTCATTGGGGCCACTGTAGTCTCTCATCAGGATTCCACCCTCAAACCAATGGCCAGGCGGAATGGGCAAATCAAGACTTGGAAGTGGCACTCAGGTGCATGGCGTCCAGGAATGCCAGTTCTTGGAGTAAGTACCTACCTTGAGTTGAATATGCTCACAACACTCTGCCTTCATCCGCCACAGGTCTCTCACCCTTCCAATGCTCCCTAGGCTACCAACCACCACTCTTTCCCAACCAAGAAGAGGAGATTGCCGTACCCTCAGCCCAGACCTTCATACGACGCTGCACGAGGACATGGGCATTGGCCCATAGAAGACTCCTATGCTCCACCCTAGCATCCAAGAGGCAGGCCGACAAATGCTGCTCTAAGGCACCCACCTATCGGGTGGGGCAGCGAGTCATGCTCTCCATGTGCCATCTGCCTCTCAGAACCATCTCCCACAAGCTGGCTCCCAGATATGTAGGACCTTTCCTTATCAGTAAGGTAATCAATCCATGTTCCATCAAACTGGCATTACCACTCACCATGCGACACATTCACCCCACGTTCCGCATATCACAGTTGAAACCTCTGGTCTCCAGTTCTTTGTCCATCCATCCAAGTTCCAACTCCTTCAACACAACAAGAATGAAGACCTTAAACTCCTTCACACTTTACCATCTGGAAGGGCATTCTCAGGTAAGGAGTGTGTTAAAGATCTTGGATTCTATTTCAATCAAAGTCTCAGCTGGAGAGCTCATATCAATATTAAGGTAGTTGAAGCCAGCAAAAAAGCCAGTTAGGTCTTGAGAACCTTCTCACATCGGGACAAGGACACAATGATGTCCTTATACAAGTCATATGTAAGGTCCATTGCAGAGTATTGCTGTGCACTCTGGTCGCCGCATCTTCAATGTGATATCATCAAGACAGAGCATACAAAGATCTTTCACACAAAAAAAATCAACTGTCTTCGAACTATGAACTATTGGAATAGACTTAAGGCTCTCAACCTCTATTCCTGACAAAGGCGCCGTGAGCGATACACCATCATCTTGATCTGGAAGATCCAGAACAATCTGGTACCCAATTGTGTCAATAATGAATTCAATGAATCTGTTAGAAGATGAACAACATGTATCAGACCTCTTGTGTACAGCAGTGTTAACATGATGATATTCAACTCTTTTTCATCGATCGCACCAGCTCACTACAATGTGGTGCCAGCAAACATCAAGTCAATCCCTACCCTGATAAGGTTCAAGACAGAACTTGATAAGTGGCTCAGATCATTCCCTGACACTCCACCTACACCCGGGTACCTTGGAGTGAATAGGAACTCATTGTTGGAGTGGGTTGGTAGCAAGTGTTAATAGCTGCTACCATGGGAATCGGCGGTGGAGATATGAGATACGTTTGACCTGAGTGATCAAGCTCAAAGGTATCCAAGGCAAGGCAAAGAGGAATAAATCTGGAATGCGATGTTCAACAACAACAACAACAACGACATATGGGTGTGATGGTCGGGGGTGCACAAACTTTACATACATGTATATTCCAGTGGCAAGACACTTCATTGAAATATCCATTGGTTTCACGACAGTTTCAGAAGCACTCTGAAACTTAAGCGCTATAGAAATAAACTTGACTTGACTTGACACTCTGCTTAAACAGCTCACATGACTTTTGTCCAAAATGTTCTAGGTTCTATTATTATTATTACTATTGTTTTTTTTTTCCTAGAATACTCCTCACACTCAGAGCTTCCTGTCTTTAGGAGATTATTTCTCCCAAACCAAAGCAGCTACTAATTATAGCCTCCTGCAGGCGCGGCGATTCCTCACCCTGTATTATGAATGAATTTGAGACGCAGGGTTAATTCACAGCACGGTTTATGAACACAAAGCGCTCACATGGCAGCTTAACTCAGTTTCTCTCTGACAGTAAACAGGAAATAGTGGCTCATTAGGGACATTACATGCAACATTAGATCGGGTTCAGTGACATTATGGACAGCTCTTTGTACATTTTCCTCCATGCGAGTCGTATACCAGAACCTCGGTGATGTGTGTGTGTGTGTGTGTGTGTGTAGATATTCTGATCCAGCATGTGAAGACTGGCGAGACTCAAGCGAAAAGCTGTTTGTAATTGTAATTAAAAGTCTAAAGTACAAAGGAAGAAAAATATTTAAAAGGAATCCAAGTGAGCAAGTGCAGATGTTAGGAGGGAGCAATTACTTCTTTCATTCCAAAGAAAATTTACAGGGTATATAATGAAATGTGACTCTCAAAGACCCCACACATGAAGTCTATTGGGACTTGTTTTTATTTACATCATATCACAGTACCAAAGCATCGGAAAATTCAAATAAGTAAGAAGTAAAACACTGCACTGTGAGTTCAGAGCTTTGACCTCAGACTGTTACAAGCACCGACACTGAAGACTCTTTAAATTACATGGCTCTTATTAGAAAACGTCATTAAATCGATGATTCGACAGTTTTTTAAAACCTGTTCATCCATGTCCTTTTACTTTATACAGTATAGACACTCCTCATCCGCTTTAATAGGAACTTGGTGTTGAGTCTAAGATTCCTGTTCTTGCTGCAGAAGTGGAAGCCAGTGTGTTCTTCTGTTTTCTGTTGCATGCTGAGATGCTTTTCTGCTCACCACAGTTGTAAAGAGTGATTATCTGAGTTACTATATCCTTCCAGGCAAAAAATCTGGAACCTCAAACCAATCTGTCCATTTCCCTCTGACCCTCTCTTATCAGCAAGGTGTTTGTTTTGCTTCCACTCAACTCAATGTTTTTAGCTCATGTGTCCATAAGGTCTGTCGTCCGTTGTCCACAATTCAGTGAAATCGTATCTATGTCCGTCTCAGAAACTGGTCTCTCATTTGGGACATTATGGTCAAAAAATAAATTTTCAAATTTTACTATTTTTTTTTGCATTTACCAAACACTCAATGCTTCTTTTGTCATGTTTAATAAGAATAAAGAGAGTATCTTGCTTTATCTGGCCTCCACTGTGGAAATTTTTTTTTGATTACAATTCAAATGCTTTTGTAAAATTGATTTACATATAAAATAACTACATCATGAAGAATTAAAGCCCCTCCTTCACAGATGAGTGAAAATATTGAATACATTTCCTCTTTTTGATCGCTTGGGTTAAAAATGCCAAGTTATGATGACTGAATTGATTATTCACTTAAATATGAATAATGTGATACATTTTGGGGATTTGATATGGCGAAATAGGACATAATGGAAAAATCAAGAACACACCGGAAAGATGAGAATAACGGCGGTGGTAAAAGAACAGCGACTGTACCGGCTGAAGGTCGCGCAGGTCTCTGCTGCGGCGCGCGAGCAACGGGACATCACTACCGCACCGGACAGAGTGGGGGCGGGGCAAAATGACTGGCCGTAGATTCTATCAAAAGTTCGATCTAAATTGACCGTGGTTGCAAAATATTGGCCAAAAATACGCAAACACTACGAAATATGAAAGTAAGATGAAAAAGAAACATTCTATTGCCTTATACTGCAAGACTAAAACAAAATAAAACTGTCAAAACTCACCTTTTCAGTGATAACGTCCGAACAGATCACCCGCGTAACAGAAAGACCGCAAATGGAAGCACGATCAACTTCTAACTGTTGGAGTGGAAAATTCCATTCGACACATGCAAATTGTTAACGTGTGTCCTTCCCCGCACACAAACAACACGCTACGGTAAAAAATAGACCACGACTCATTTTATAGCTCAGAAATTCATACAAGACCAGCTACCATCGTAACATATTCTGTAAGAAACATATTCTATTCCTAACTTTCAGGTTTTGTTTTAAAAAACAAAATCGCAGATTTATAACTAAATGTTTATATAGCGTAGTGATTTTAAGTTACTACTTTTGGTGAGGTCGTGACCTCGACCCTGAGGCTTTCCGTTTAGATCAAAACACACGATTGTATTGGTTTTGGGTTTGAGGAAAATGGAGTTACAATGGTGATCAAATATTTTGCATGATGTTTAATTACGGTTATGATTATTCTGTGAGCGCACCAATCCTTAGGTGTATAAAGTTACAACTTAAAATACAATTAGTGATAACTGTAGACTTTTCAGTGGACTACAGCCTTTTTAAGGGAATGTGATGTAGTCAACCATTTATCATCTCCCAGATCAAGCCGCCATTTTTCCACAAATTTGCAGAATTTTTGCCAAATTCTGAATAGAGTATTTGCATCAAAGATTTAGTTTTATCTGTATTATTTCTTTCATCATTCTATTTCAAATTAAAACCAACATCACCATTCAAAACCGTACAGTTTATTGACCGTAAGTATATTTAGTGGGGTACTCCCACAGTACCCAGTTTCTGAGACAGACCCATCTCCTCTGTCGATTCTCCATGGATTTCCGTTCCGATTGTTTTGTTTGAAAGAACTCATCACTCCTCATAAAACTTGGTCGTTGTTTTGTCGAACTTTTTGCTAATGAGTTACTAATTAGACCAAATGAACGAATTTTCCAGGCTTCTCACTAGAATTGTATCTCCTCTCTGATTTCTTCTCATCTGATTCCAGTTCTGATTGATATTTTGGGTCGATCTTCCCATGAGGAACAAAACTTGGTCAATTGTTTACTGATTTTCCTGTTGGAAACAATTTGTTGACAACTTTGTTTATTTTCAGTTAAATCGTGTTTCCTCCGTTAGTTCTCAATGGATTTCAGTTCTGATTGTTTTATTTGCACAAACCTTCTGCACAACACTCGGTTATTGTATTATCAATTTTCTGTGAACAACTTAGTCATTAGGTCACTTAACACGTTTCCTTCTGACGAGAATTGTATCTAGTCTCTCATTTATCATGCGATTTCAGTTCTGATTGATGTTTTGGGTCGATCTTCTCTCGAGGAACAAAATTGAGTCCTTTGTTGATGTTCCTGTTGTAAACAGTGTGTTGTGGAGTTTGGTCCTCTCTTGCATTGTCACATTTCAGTTCTGTTTGATGTTTTGGTTGTCATGGTTGTTTTGATGGCAGGCTGGAAGAGCAACTATGTCCTTGATGTTCTGGTTTGTTTCTGGCACCATTCTATGTAAACTCTAGAGATTGTTGTGTGTGTAAACACCAGGAGATCAGCAGTTTCTGAAATACTCAAACCTCATACTCATCTGGCGCAAACCAACAGCCATGCCACAGTGAAAGAAAGTCAAACTTCACTGTAAGATCACAATTTTTCCCATTCTGTGAATGTGAGTGTGAATGGTTGTCTGTGTCTATGTGTCAGCCCTGTGATGACCTGGCGACTTGTCCAGGGTGAACCCCGCCTTTTGCCCGTAGTCAGCTGGGATAGGCTCCAGCTCGCCTGCGACCCTGTAGAAGGATAAAGCGGCTACAGATAATGGATGGATGGATGGATGGATGGATGGATGTTTGAACATTGTGAACATCCATCCATCCACTCTTGATTTGTATTTGTATGTTTTGTTGCATTGTGCTGCTCTCAAGGGATTGGCTGATTAGAGAACTGCATAAAACAGCTTCAGGTGGATGTAGGGGTGTTCCTAATAAAGTGGCTGGCAGGTGTATACTTTATAATGTGTTAAATAAGAGCATGTTTTTTAAATCTGTCTAATATTAGTGTTAGATTATGTGGTGTATCCAATCTTTTTGCTTTTTCATTTTTTCTCCTTATGATGACCTTCTTGCCTTCTCTCAGAGTCATTGATTCATGTTTAATGCAGTCCAATTACTACTCATAGACTTCTTGAGTGATATCACACACACACACACACACACACACACACACACACACACACACACACACAGGGACTCTACATCTGGATCACAGTTTAAAAGTCACATATGGTATCCCTTTTCCACAAGTCGACACAGTTCCCTGAGGTCTTAATGACATGCCTGTAACGCACTTTGGTCGAAATACCACAAGGATAAAACCCCACAACCTCTTTCTCATGCTACCTAAACAGCCCTGTTCACGTCTGATTTGTGCGCCTGTTCTTTTAAATGATAATGAGCCACTGCTCACCCCACCCCTTCCTCTACAGGCTAATCAGATAGCACTTTCATCGTTCGCAAAGCCAGTTCACAAGCCACGAGTGGAGATATTCAGATGAGGGGGTGGGATTATTCTAATGAGCTCCACTTGTGAGATTGAAAGAGGAAGAATGTCTTGCTCATGTTTTCTGAAACATGCAGAACAAAAGAAACTGACTGGGTTGTCTTTTATTTCAGAGTTTGTAGGTTGGTCAGGTCCAGATACCAAAATATATATATATTTTTTTTGGGGGGGGGGCTTTTTTCACCTTTATTGGATAGGACAGTATAGAGACAGGACAGGAAATGAGTGGGAGAGAGAGACAGATCAGGAAACGACCTCGGGTCGGAATCGAACCCGGGTCCCCGGATTTATGGTATGGAGCCTTAGCCACCTGAGCCACGACGCCCCCATAGATACCAAAATATACTGAAAAAGTGCACTTTTTATAATATGTTGTCTTTAATGGTTGGCAGTGTGACACTCTGCGCTCAAACTCTGAGCCAAATGTCGCTAAAACAGCTAGCGAACTTCCTTCTTTAGCGTAAGGAGTGTAAACACTCGATTACACAAATCACCGTCATCTGTAACACTAAATATAGCCTGGGTTTTAAAGGTAAGGTTTCCTTTACTACAGATACAGTGTCGCTAATATGGCTAACAAATATGTTAACACCAGTTTAGCTTTGCGTATGCTACATTTGGTTTGAAAAATTTCCAATAATAGCCTCTTAACATGGCGGCACGGTGGTGTAGTGGTTAGCGCTGTCACCTCACAGCAAGAAGGTCCGGGTTCGAGCCCTGTGGCCGGTGAGGGCCTTTCTGTGCGGAGTTTGCATGTTCTCCCCGTGTCTGCGTGGGTTTCCTCCGGGTGCTCCGGTTTCGCCCAAAGACATGCAGGTTAGGTTAACTGGTGACTCTAAATTGACCGTAGGTGTGAATGTGAGTGTGAATGGTTGTCTGTGTCTATGTGTCAGCCCTGTGATGACCTGGTGACTTGTCCAGGGTGTACCCCGCCTGTCGCCCATAGTCAGCTGGGATAGGCTCCAGCATGCCGGCGACCCTGTAGAACAGGATAAAGCGGCTAGCGATGATGAGATGAGCCTCTTAACATAGATGTAACATGCAACCCCAATTCCAAAAAAGTTGGGACAAAGTACAAATTGTAAATAAAAACGGAATGCAATAATTTACAAATCTCAAAAACTGATATTGTATTCACAATAGAACATAGACAATGTAGAAAGTGAGACATTTTGAAATTTCATGCCAAATATTGGCTCATTTGAAATTTCATGACAGCAACACATCTCAAAAAAGTTGGGACAGGGGCAATAAGAGGCTGGAAAAGTTAAAGGTACAAAAAAGGAACAGCTGGAGGACCAAATTGCAACTCATTAGGTCAATTGGCAATAGGTCATTAACATGACTGGGTATAAAAAGAGCATCTTGGAGTGGCAGCGGCTCTCAGAAGTAAAGATGGGAAGAGGATCACCAATCCCCCTAATTCTGCGCCGACAAATAGTGGAGCAATATCAGAAAGGAGTTCGACAGTGTAAAATTGCAAAGAGTTTGAACATATCATCATCTACAGTGCATAATATCATCAAAAGATTCAGAGAATCTGGAAGAATCTCTGTGCGTAAGGGTCAAGGCCGGAAAACCATACTGGGTGCCCGTGATCTTCGGGCCCTTAGACGGCACTGCATCACATACAGGCATGCTTCTGTCTTGGAAATCACAAAATGGGCTCAGGAAAATTTCCAGAGAACATTATCTGTGAACACAATTCACCGTGCCATCCGCCGTTGCCAGCTAAAACTCTATAGTTCAAAGAAGAAGCCGTATCTAAACATGATCCAGAAGCGCAGACGTCTTCTCTGGGCCAAGGCTCATTTAAAATGGACTGTGGCAAAGTGGAAAACTGTTCTGTGGTCAGACGAATCAAAATTTGAAGTTCTTTATGGAAATCAGGGACGCCGTGTCATTCGGACTAAAGAGGGGAAGGACGACCCAAGTTGTTATCAGCGCTCAGTTCAGAAGCCTGCATCTCTGATGGTATGGGGTTGCATTAGTGCGTGTGGCATGGGCAGCTTACACATCTGGAAAGACACCATCAATGCTGAAAGGTATATCCAGGTTCTAGAGCAACATATGCTCCCACCCAGACGACGTCTCTTTCAGGGAAGACCTTGCATTTTCCAACATGACAATGCCAAACCACATACTGCATCAATTACAGCATCATGGCTGCGTAGAAGAAGGGTCCGGGTACTGAACTGGCCAGCCTGCAGTCCAGATCTTTCACCCATAGAAAACATTTGGCGCATCATAAAACGGAAGATACGACAAAAAAGACCTAAGACAGTTGAGCAACTAGAATCCTACATTCGACAAGAATGGGTTAACATTCCTATCCCTAAACTTGAGCAACTTGTCTCCTCAGTCCCCAGACGTTTACAGACTGTTGTAAAGAGAAAAGGGGATGTCTCACAGTGGGAAACATGGCCTTGTCCCAAATTTTTGAGACGTGTTGTTGTCATGAAATTTAAAATCACCTAATTTTTCTCTTTAAATGATACATTTTCTCAGTTTAAACATTTGATATGTCATCTATGTTCTATTCTGAATAAAATATGGAATTTTGAAACTACCACATCATTGCATTCTGTTTTTATTTACAATTTGTACTTTGTCCCAACTTTTTTGGAATTGGGGTTGTATGTGCATTATTTAACCCTGTACAAGTACAACGTCTCGTGGCTGATCACAAGCGACTTGATTCAGATTCACTTTGGTGAAGTTGGTGATTAGAGCAGAAACTCGAAGTGGATGATCTGTGATTGTCAGAGCAGGTTAATGATGAACTCATGTGAAGCTGCATCTACATTCAGAGATCATGCTACAATATTCACACTGACATGAAACAACAGGAAGAATATTTATATCATCATCATCATCATCACCAGCTCACCTATGGGCCAGTGCTGGGGGGATTTTTCCCGCGTGTTGAGCTTTTCCCGCTTGCTGTCCCTGATCACACGCAGCAGCAGGTCCAGCAGAGTTTGCTTGTCCCCGTGCATCGCTTCTCTGCTGTCCATGCACTGGCTGGAGGTGATGAGCAAAAGAATTACACTCAACAATATGTGCCATCTCTTCTCAGCCTGCATGGCTTTTTCAGCCTGATAAACAAACACACAACACACACACACACACACACACACACACACACACACACACACACACACACACACAGAGGAAATCCAGTCAAGACACGTTCATACAGAAAGCCCTGACAACCTGACAGCATTTGATCCCTAGACATTTTATTAAGATCAATAACAGCAATAACCCAATAAATATATCAGGGTTAAATGCTGTATTAATGAACGAGACATTTGACATAAAAGCCAGGAGACACAAGTCTTGACGCAAAGCCATCGAAAAATTGAAGCTTATACGGTTTTGCAGTGTGTGGCAGTTGAGGAAACACTTCAATGCACACAGGTAAGACCTGGAATTGCAACAGATTCAGGAATTCAGACCTGCTTTTGTGTGTGTGTGTTTTAAATATAATTTTCGGTATTTTAAAAAGAAATTGAATGTTTAATCAATAAAATAGAAATAAAATCAGCTTAGATTTAAAAGAACAAATAAAAATGTACTGTATGAAATCTTATGCAATGCACACACGACTGTATAAAGATTAATTAATCAATTAATCAATTAATTAACTGGTCTCTAAACAAAGACGGGGCGAGGTTCCGGTTATCGACGACCTTTGATCCTCTGCTCCAATCACATAAAGTCACGTGCCAGAAGCAGAGGGTCATTCCTTGACAAGGACTGGAGTAAGCCAGTCGAAAATTCGGGCAAGTCCGAGTCCTTATGTGTTGGAACAAAAGTTTAGTCTCGATAATGTCGTTTACCAACACAGATGAGTCCACACGCGAATGGTTGATCGGTAGTCAATCAATTAGTTAATTGTTTAATTACTTAATTAACTGATTTTTGACCAATCAATCAACTCCTTAATTAATAATGCATGGTTGTGCCAGCCGATTGTTTTCTGTCTGGTGAAAAAATTTACAATTTTCTGATCAATGACAATTTCTTTTTTTAACTTTTGGTCATTGAGCCACCTTTGGACTTAATACATAATGCTGTGTATACTGTAAATATTTTATATGTTAATTAATTTTTAGCTCTTAATATTTTAGTGTTTCTGGTAGCACGGTGGTGTAGTGGTTAGCGCTGTCGCCTCACAGCAAGAAGGTCCGGGTTCGAGCCCCGTGGCCGGCGAGGGCCTTTCTGTGTGGAGTTTGCATGTTCTCCCCGTGTCCGCGTGGGTTTCCTCTGGGTGCTCCGGTTTCCCCCACAGTCCAAAGACATGCAGGTTAGGTTAACTGGTGACTCTAAATTGACCGTAGGTGTGAATGTGAGTGTGAATGGTTGTCTGTGTCTATGTGTCAGCCCTGTGATGACCTGGCGACTTGTCCAGGGTGTACCCCGCCTTTCGCCCGTAGTCAGCTGGGATAGGATCCAGCTCGCCTGCGACCCTGTAGAAGGATAAAGCGGCTAGAGATAATGGACGGATGGATTTTAGTGTTTCTGTTTCATACTTAATACCTAATTTATCCCACAGTATTGATAAATTAACTATTAATATTAACATACTGGTGTTAAATGACTGTATTAATTTTGTGTCTGTACCGTGTTAAATGATCACCTGCACTGTTCAACTATTCAGTCTTCAGTTTTAACACATACACTATTAAATTAACATGAACATGTGCTCAATTAATGATTGTCATATCTCTGAACGAGCTACATGTATTATTATCACTATAATTATTAATTTTAGTGAAACTACTTAAAGGTTCCCAACTGCAGAGTTGAATTCTGGGTAAAATGTTTGGAGTTTTGAGATGTTTCACTGCCCCCCCACACACCGTGTATCCTGTGTGTGAATGTTTTGCCGAGATAAAAAGCGTCCCACGTTTTACGATTCCAGAGATTGCCAAAGCAAGCAAGTGAGTAAGAATATCACATCATGTGACCACCGTGGGGCGTGTTTGAGCTACTTTTAACCAAAGCAATTTGGCGTGGACGAACATGGCGGACTCGGCTCTCCCTCCAGTGAAAAAGAAAAGGAAAACCTGCCTAGTGAGTGCAACTGCAAGATAGAGCGAGGTTAGATGGATGACGTGTAATTTTTCTGGACAGATAACTAAATCATTCTAGCGAGCGCTTAGCTATCTTAGCCCTAGAGTGCATGAGCTCGACTGCATGGTAGCGAGTCGATGATGGAGTTCTACACCTAATGGTTTGATCTTACAGATAAAGATGTTCCAGACATCCTCCACACCAAGCTCACCCAGCTCACTGTGCCCTCCTCCACCTGTCAGTGGATTACAAACTTCCTGACTGACAGGAAGCAGCAGGTGAGGATGGGGAGCTTCATATCCAGCACTCGGACTGTCAGCACTGGCGCCCCCCAAGAGTGTGTGCTCTCCCCACTGCTCTTCTCCCTTTATACCAACGACTGCACCTCAAGAGACCCGTCTGTTAAACTCCTGAAATTTGCAGACGATACAACGGTCATCGGCCTCATCTGGGACAGTGACAAGTCTGCATACAGACGGGAGGTTGAACGGCTGGTCTGGTGGTGCGGTCAGAACAATCTGGAGCTGAACACGCTCAAAACTGTGGAGATGACAGTGGACTTTAGGAGGAGCCCCCCCCTCTGCTGCCCATCACCATCACCAACAACACTGTGACTGCCGTTGAAAGCTTCAGGTTTCTGGGTTCCACAATCTCTCAGGACTTGAAGTGGGAGACAAACAAAATATACAAACAAAATATAGCACTATCATCAAAAAGGCTCAGCAGAGGTTGTACTTTCTGCGCCAGCTCAGGAAGCTCAACCTGCCTAAGGAGCTGCTGACACAATTCTACTCTGCCATCATTCAGTCTGTTCTTTGCTCTTCCATCACTGTTTGGTTTGGATCGGTCACCAAACAGGACAAGAACAGACTGCAATGGACAATAAGGTCTGCAGAGAAAATTATTGGTGTCAACCTGCCCTCCATCCAAGACTTATACTTGTCCAGAGTCAGGAAACGGGCAGGTAACATCTCTGCGGACCCATCACACCCTGGTCACAATCTGTTTAATCTTCTCCCCTCAGGGAGGTGATATAGATCACTGTATGCAAAAACAACCAGACACAAGAACAGTTTCTTCCCTCAGGCTGTTTCTGTGATGAACAGCTAAAATCCACATTCATATATCAGTAATATCACTTGCAATATCTGCACACTCATACTGTCATTCTGTGCTCAGTTACTTATATATATATATATATATATATATATATATATATATATATATATATATATATATATATATATATATATATATATATAGCACCAAAAGGGAAATCCTTTCTGTGATGAACAGCTAAAATCCTGATTCATATATCAGTAATATCACTTGTAAAATATCTGAACACTTATACCGTCATCCTGTGCACACTGTATACTTTATATTTATTTAACTATTCCATACTTGACTTACCTGGATTACTTTGCACTATGTACCTATTTTTGTTGTTGTTGTTTGCTTGTTTGTTTGTTTTGTGTATACGCTTTTATATCTGTTTTGTACTATGAGAGCTAAGTGAACCGGAGTCAAATTCCTCGTGTGTGTCCACACACCTGGCAATAAAAGTGATTCTGATTCTGAAGAAACAAGAACACAAAAGCAGGAACAGAGAAAAGATATAAATATTCGTCTTTTGTTGCACGGATCTATTCGTGAATGTCAACCACAAGTTACACAAATCCCTGCGACTCAAAACTCTTCGAGGTCGATGTCGATGCAGAGTCACGATGTTTTCTTGGAGGCGTCGCCATCTTGGTGTGGCACAGTTCCATAGTTATGCTAATTAGTTAAAGCTCCTCCCTCGCATTCGGCTGTTTTCCTGTTTCCGTAGAGCTGTATTGTTTACCTCAAGAGGTAGGAAGACGGTCTCAAAACGGAGAAAAGCGACCCTCAGGATGATCATCAAAATGATCACATCTCTTTCATCCACATGATATTGTTCTCACGGGACAGAGGAAAATGACATGCACAATAAAATTTTTTTGAAAATTTCAGATGACTTTGCAGTCAGCACCTTTAACCTTAAAATAAATAAGTGAAGTAAGATAACATATAAAGTATTTGTTTTGATTAAACAACATCAGTGTCGACATAAATTCTATTTTGGCATTAAATTATCACTTCTAGTGTCTTTCATTAACTTTTACAGTGTTTACATTAACATCTACACTATTTAAAGATCTTCAGTGAACATTAACAACATTCACTTAACACATTACATACTTTATTAAATTAACAACAAATTGTCTTGATTTAACACTGAACATGTCTATAAATTAACTTTTGCCAAGAAATAATCACTTTGCGTCTTTGCTTAAATTTTACAGTGTTAAATTAAACACCGAGCATTGTTAAATATCTTCACTAAACAATTAAGTGTCCAATTAACACATACCGTAACAGACAGCATTACATTAACATCAATTTGTATTGATTTCACATCATACAGTGTCTATAAATGAACTTTTGGCATGAGCTGGTCCCTTTTTCTGTGTTACAGAGCTAAACTAACACCTACTGTACACTGTTTAAGGATCTTCAATAAACACTTGACACATACAGTATTCAATTAACACACACGTGTGTGTTATTTTAAGACCTCGTGTCTATAAATGACCTAGTATTACTATACTGATTCATGTTAGTGCAATTTATTGAATATTTGCAGTGTTTAATTTTGACTTATAGGGTTAAAGTGCTGATGACACGTTTTTGACATCTTTGGCAATGTTTTATAACATAAAAAGTAATTCCCGATGATCCATATATTAATTCACGAAGGCACCTATTTTACAAGTTATGATAAAAAACGCGGCTATTTGGGCAAATTTGACGGGGCTGCAGCACCCAGGAGACGAAAGAGGAGGAGGAGCTATATGACGTCAGCGAAAGAACCTTCCTCCTAACTTACCAGTTTGTTGTTGATGTGAGAGGTGTTCAGTTTATAATTATTAGTATTTTTATTATACATTATTATACATTTTATATATATATATATATATATATATATATATATATAGTTATATATATATATATATATATATATATATATATATATATATATATATATATATATATATATATAGTTATTATGCCTTCGCGTTGTGTTGCCGGCTTTTGCTCCAAAACCCACAAGGATGGGGTAAGTTTATTCAAGTTTCCCAGAGATCCCGAGCTGCATGCGAAGTGGGTGAGGCAAGTCAGGTGCACTCGTGACAAGTGGGAGCCCTCACCAACATCCGTCCTGTGCTCTGAAAACTTCGATTTGGATCGTTTTGATACCCTTCCCAGCTTAAAGGAATCTCTTGGGTGTTCAGTTCAGCACAAACGTGTGCTGCTACCATCAGCAGTGCCTACAGTATTCCGGAGGGGGTCTACTAGTAGCTATGCCGGATCCAGCAGTCGCCTGGGACAAGGCGACTCCTCCAAAGACAGTCCAACTGTCAGAACATGTGTTGAGAAATGACATAAGATAAAGGTACGTAGAGCTATAGAGTGCTCCGACATGATGCTAAAAATAGTAACACTGCGGTCTGTGCGGCCATCTTGGAAGTGACTCGCTCCAGAGCGCTCATAGAGTACACATCATAGAGTACACATTCATTAATCATAAAGTCGGCGTGATATCAGTCATGTATTTGCTTGTGAAAGCTTGCGGCTTTCATGTAACTGCCGCCTAGCAACGAGAGGCAAAGGGTAAAGAGGGTAGGCTATCATAGATTCTATTTGGAAGAGATCAACACATGATTGCTTAAAAATTAGGTATTTTAACAATTTGCATCTGTTTTGTGATTATCGTGACACTTGTGTGTTCTATAGAACTGTATGTCTTATCAGCACATCGAGGATCTTCCACCGGAGGCTTTAGCAAGTACTCGTAGCAACACTACACTTTACCCTTTGCCATGCGTTGTTAGGGAACGGTAGCAAGTACCCCGATGACCGACTTCAAGAATATGTAGAAAAAATTTAGAAATTATACTTTCCAAAAGTCATTTGAGCTTAGTGTATTGCATTTCCATTTATATTGTAGGTTCTTGCTGATGTTTTTGTGGAGTATGACGCAGCTGCTGAATCAGAAGCTGCAGAGTTTGTATGTACTAGTTGTGAACATTCACATTATTATCAATCTCATTTATTTAAAATCAGATAAAATCATGCCATCATGACCACTGCTTAAAGTACCAGTATTTGGTTGTTGAAGAGCTAGCACTAGAGAGTTCACCGGCGTTTTCATGTGCCATTTCCATTGAGTAGAACAGCCAGTGAACCGCAGCGTGTTCTTCCGCTGACGTCACAACATGGCCGCGAGCCACGGACCCAGTTTTCTTGCGCTGTGCAATTAAAAGTTGGATATTCGTGTAACAACAGCTTCTTTTCACGTAATTATAACAGAAATCTAACATGTTTGCCATGTTGTATAGTTTATTTAAGAAATTGCATAGAGTCATGTTCGTGTCATCAGCACTTTAAAGTGTTTAACAAACACCTATAGCAGTGAAGTAAAGCCGTACTGCCTTTCAAATTTTTCAAGTGTAGGTCATAAAAAGAATTTTCCCCGACACAATTATTTTTGTTTAGTGACCGAAAACTACTGAATTCGAATCACAGACTTCCAATTTTATTATTTTTTAAAAAATAGAACAATTAATGAATTTATTTCCACGTGGTCCTAAATTCTCCGCTATTTTTTCCTGCTTCACCATGACCCAATTCAAGATACTACGTCATGCATCACGTGGTGGGCTTTCCCCGTTCACGCAAGGCATTGTGGGATACAAATTTGAAACAGGAGAGGAAAATGGAGGACGTGAGTGTGCGAATGAAACGTGAAAGAGCGACTACAGTAACGGAAAGAAAGCGAGAAGAAAAGACGTTATGTTATATACGAAGGAAAGGAAACGCAGGACCAAACTAATAAATATGGGCGCTGTTCGTTTAGCGACAGAATGATGGAACTGTCAGTGCACGCTCAAAGGGAAACCTGTAGATGGCAGTAATGCAACACTGTGGATGCCAGCTGCTGTAAAACCCAAAAGAAGAAGGTAAACCTGCGCATGCGCACACGGACTTCCTCTGTCTGCTTGACTGCGCCAAGCGAGCGATTTCATGCACATTATTTGCTTTAATCCCCTCAAATTAAATAACTTCCCAGCCACAGAATGGCCTGATATTTTGTGAGCTATTACAGAAATAAACAGATATCACAATCACCACATTTCAGACGGAACTAAATTTCACCGATTTTATGAAATCGAAAGGCCGACTCACTTTCACACCAACAGCAGGGATTAAAATCAATACTTTAACTTCTGTTTATTTCAGTCAACTGCTTTTATTTCCAGTGTTGAATTAACACCTCTAACGGCTCACTCTTAAAGTACTGAAGTACCAACATTCTGTTTTCATAATATTCAATTAATACTAAAGGTGTTGAATCAATGAATACTGAAGTGTGAGCTTTGGGTGTTAATTCAACACAGTAAGTCACAGATGAGTTAATATTTTAAAATGAGGTTGTGAGTTACTGGTGTTCATCCAACACTTAATCAATACTTGTAAGCATTAACTTCACACTGTCTGTGTTAATTCAGTACGGCACGGAAGATTTGATTCAATAGTTTAAGAGTATTACAAACATAAATTTAAATACCGTGAAAGAATGAATGGAGGCGTTAATTCACTGCTATAGGTGTTTGTTAAACACTTTAACCCTATAAGTCATAATTAAACACTGCAAATATTCAATAAATTGCACTAACATGAATCAGTATAGTAATACTAGGTCATTTATAGACACTAGGTCTTAAAATAACACAGACACGTGTGTGTTAATTGAATACTGTATGTGTTAAGTGGATGCTGTTAAGTGTTTACTGAAGCTCCTTAAACAGTGTAGGTGTTAATTTAGCTCTGTAACACAGAAAAAGGGACCAACTCATACCAAAAGTTCACTTATGTTCACTTAAATGCTAAAATAAACACTTCAACACTTCCTGTGGTGAATGAACACCTGTACCCACCCACCCTGACAGTAGGACATCAGTTCTCACTTCAGCCCTTGTTCGATTTAAAAATAAATTGCTGCGTTCAATTATGTTAATGACTGTGCTAATATTCAATTCTTATACTTATTATATGGAGTACTGAATTAATACTCAAAGCATTGAATCAATACTTAGCATGATGATTAATTGGGAATTAGATTGAATGAAAAAACAAAACACTACAGCAGTGTTGAATAAACACTCATAATCACCTACTTTTTAATCAATTATTACTTATAAAATTTATCGAACAACACAGCAGTTGAATAATACCTCCAGTATTGATTTATTTCCGCTCGGATTGAAAATCAGTGCTTTAACAGTGTTTGCTGTACTGACTGTAGTTACGCTGTTGAATAATAACTCACTCTTAAAGCATCAAATCAGTTCTTACCCACGGTATTGAACAAACACTGAAAGCATTGAATCAACACTGACAGTCCATTCCAATTTACAGTAAATCCTAAACACTTACTGTGCTGAAAGATCAGCTGTAACAACCTACCGACTCCAATCTGACTTATTAAACAGAACTAACACTGCATTATAACACTGCATTAACACCAAGTCTTTAGATTTGAATAAACACTTAACAATCATCCATGTATTGCATTAACACTTGAGTTCATTACCTCTCAGATTCTCCTGTATCTCAGATTAACTTCTCTTAAAGTACCGAATCAGTTCTTATCCCTGATACTGAACAAACACCAACAGTGTTGAACTAACACCTCCCTCCGGTGTTGATGCATTCATTCGGTTAGGTCCGAGTGCTATAAATGAAATGTGTGGTTATATTAATAGGCACATAATAAGGGTTAAAATAAATAATAGCCTTATTATAAGTCCAGCTTAACACAGGGTAGGTGTTAAATCCACACTGGAGGTGTTTATGAATTAAACATGCACACATCACTGATATAAAAACATTCAGCTGTGTACTTTACAAACTAACACTTTCTTTTTTAAATGAAACAACTTTGATCATTAAAAGGAAAAGAAAAAAGTGCACACTTACACTGCTTGGTGGCAGCCGGTGGTGTGTGTGTGAGTGTGTGTGTGTGTGTGTGAGTGTATTCCTGTCCGACTCAACTCTTCCACACCGTTTTATGCGTCAAACTGGAGAGATTTGTGGCTGGAACGCAATCGATTTGTGGTGGGTGGCAGGAGACGCTCACATCCCTTACCCTCCATCAGGCTTTCTTTTTCCTTTTTTTTTTTTTTTTAAATTATTATTATCTTTTTTTTTCTTCTTTGGCGACACTCGCCCCTCCTTTCAGCTCCAAAGCATCAAACCATCCTTCTCAGAGCTCACTTCTCCTCTCTCAGAACTTAAAAAATCCCTCTTCCTTTTATCAGGAGATTTTTTTTAATCTTCTTTTTGTCTCTCTTTTTTTTTCTTTTATAGATAACGCGTCGTCCTGTGTGAAGGCTGAATGCGCGCTCCCGCTGTAGCACGTTCACGAGGCACGAGGAAAGGGACTCGGTTTAGGAGTTTGGAGGGATTTATGAGTGTGTGTGTGTGTGTGTGGGGGGGGGGGGGGGTATTGTTGCAGCATTCATGAGTCTTATGACCTCTAAGCCTTCTGTTCACCTCCCAATCATTTAAATCTGGATTAAACATGTCACAGTGTTGTGCTGTTACAGGAAAATAATCAACAACCAGACAGACAGGATGATGAAGCGGAGTCAGGCTGCTGCTGCTGCTGCTGCCACCCCGAAGTGTTTTATTCCTCTTATAGAAAATTTGCAGACAATTAGCCTACAATGTGTTATTACAGAACATACTTTTTTATCCATTTATAGTTACTTTTAATGTTGTAGAACTTTGGGAGGCTCAAACAATTCTCGCTTACATTATAATTTTGAGTTCAAACAATACAAGGCTACTAAGGATGTTTATTTTTATTGTTTTTTTCCCCCCAGAACTATTAGACTTTGGAACCGTCTGCCGAGAAACAGAGTTGAAAGTAGAAACACAGTCCTTAGAGACATTTAAAGTGAAATCTCTTCAATACTTCAGTGAATTTGTCTTGGGAGTTCTGGGGCTGGTTTTAATTTATAGCATGGATTTTTACAATTTGTGTGTACGCATGGTGTTTTTTACTTGATGGTATTATATTGTGTTTTGTTGGATGTTGGATGACTTTTACTGACTTCTCATTATTCCCTCTCTTGAAGTTAAAATTAAAAAAATAAACAAAATGCAGTTTGCTAGGTTTTTGAGAAACCGCAAAGAAGCGTGAACTCGTCTGTTCTGAAGATGTCACGTTTCCAAAGTTACAGCTTTACCTCTGACTGTTACAAAGTGCTGACACTGGAGACTCCTTCCACCTTCCATCTATCCAGTGTTGTAGTCGAGTCACTAAACCTCGAGTCTCGAGTCCCCAGTGTTCAAGTCCAAGTCATTAAAAAAAAATTCAAGTTTAGTCTGAGATCAAGACTGATGATTGAAGTTCGAGGTCGTCCCCGTCGTCTCCTCGATAGTTCTTCTACTGTACATATGGAACACATCGCAGTGCATTTTTTCCCACTGCACGAGGAGTCTGTAAGCAAAGCGGACAATCCTAGCGGCGTCTCTCCAAGCATTTTGCCATTAATGTTAGTTTGTTCCTAAACATGACGCATGAACAGGTGAATGCGCATTCTCTTGCATGAAATTAGTATAAAAATAAAAATACACTCTAAAAAATAATGGGTCCAGTACCGGTTCTTCAGGGCGATACCATAGAAGAACCTTTTTCAGGGCTTCAAAGAACCGTTCATGCAACAGTTCTTTAAAGAACCATTTAAACCATTTGTTTGAGCAGTGAAGACAGATTTGTGTAAACATAGCCTATGTGCATTGACCAGCAAATGGGAAGAGAATGCCAGGATCTGAAGAACCATTTCCAATGTGAAGAACCTTTCGCATAATGTAATGGTTCATCACAGAGTTTTGACTCTCCATGGAACCATCCAGAGATTTGAAGAACCACTGAAGCACCTTTATTTTTTAGAGTGTAGATACAGTATAAATATCTCATGCCAAATTATTATGGCATGTTACAAAAAATAAAGAAAAAATCCGAGTCCTCGTTTTTGATTTAGGAGTCCAAATGCAGTTAATGCACGAGTCCGAGTCCAAGTCCGAGTCATCAGTGCTCGAGTCCAAGTAAAGTCATGAGTCCTTAAAATTAAGGCACGAGTCGGACTCGAGTACTACAAACCTTCATCTATCTGTTCTCACTGCCCTGTCAGTTGCCAGGTTCTTACGAGGCTGTCTTCATCTATCATGAGCACTAAGCATCAAGCCCTGTTGAAGCTTCACCAGACAAACCATCACACACACACACACACACACACACACACACACACACACACACACACACACACACACACACACACACACACACACACAATTTAGAGGAGCCAGTTAACTGAACTGCATGGCTTTGGATTGTGGAGGAAACCAGAGAACCCAGAGGAAACCCCCACAGACCACAGGCACGGGGAGAACATGCAAACTCCACACACAAAGACCACCATCAGCTGTGAGATTTAAACTCAGAACTTTCTTCCGGTGAGGTGAGAGTGATAACCATTGCACCACTCTTTCCATAAAATGGTAAAAGAATCATCTCTTTCATTCTCTCTCTTGGAGTATTTTAACATAATAAAAAATGAAAAGGAATGCAATACACAGGTTTCAAAATTATTGGCACCCCACAATCAATAATTGGGCAAGCCTGCACTAGAACAGAGTTGGGTTGTTGTTGTTGTTTTGTAATGGCAAACAAAATTGAAGACAAAATAGTTTTAACCTCCTGGCAGAGACGACTGTATTTCTTTTATCATAAGTAAAACAAAATGAGGGCGGCACGGTGGCATAGTGGTTAGCACTGTCACCTCACAGCAAGAGGGTTCCAGGTTCTAACCTCATGGCCAGCAGGGGTCTTTCTGTGTAGAGTTTGCATGTTCTCCCCGTGTCTGTGGTCTGTGTGGGTTTCCTCTGGGTGCTCCGGTTTCCTCCACAGTCCAAAGACATGCAGATTAGGTAAAATCCCCAGCCACTGAGGTTGTACAAGCCAGTGTATACTTAATGCCAATCCCTGGGTTGGGGAGGGTTGCGTCAGGAAGGGTGTAAAACCTATGCCAAATCAAACATGTGGAACAGATCTGCTGTGGCGACCCTGAATGAACGGGAGCAACTGAAAGAAGAAGAAGTAAAGCAAAATGAACGTATAGTTTTATTAACCTCAGCTTTAATCTTCCAACCCCAGGTGATGTTTAGCTTGAACCCTCTCAGACACATGCAGACTGTCCTGAGCTGCTTGTTAAAGTCTGTGGGAAAATGATCAGCTTTTAGTGACATCTAGTGGCGTGGATTTGAAAGTGCTTCATCTGGCTCACATGAGAGCTTGTTTCCTTTCACTCACTTGTGGAGGAGTTTCGAGAAAAATCAGGGAGCTGGAGCTCAGGGAATGGGCAGCACTGCTGAGTCAAGTGTGGAGTCACGTGACCACAGAGTTTATTCAAGAATTAATTTCACTAAAAACACATGCTATGGACATATTTCTAATAACCTAACACTGTAACCGTGTATACAGTAGCTTGTAGCGATACAAAAGTTTGTGCACCCCAGACAATTCATTCATTTAAGTGAAAAGGAATAAACATAACCACTGGAGCAAAATGACTTCTAACAAATATAATTTGTTCCATGCAGAAATATTTGGACACCCTTCCAATGGTCTAGTTTGTTGGAGAGGTTGCGTTTTTATTTGTATGTCCAAAAATCAACAAAAATAGGCTACGCAGAGTTATTTGTTTATTAGAACAGCCAACAAGCCGCCTGCGGATTTCGGGTTGTTGTGATGTGCGCATGCGCAAACCTCCACAGCTGACAGCCCGAGGTGATTGACGCGCTTTCCGATGCGCATGCGCGACCAGGGTCTCGTTGTCATGGATACAAAGTTGACGCCGAGCGAGGGAGCAAGTTTTGTTGTTTTAGGCCTTTTGTGTATTTCTATACGAATAAAATGTGTGTGTAACTGAGTGAGTGATGTGTAGAGTTTCATTTTATTCAGATAATCTGTAATGGAGGAATATAATCTCGGGAAAAAACTGTATATTTGTTTACACCCCCCCCCCCCGTATCTCCAGAGAGACACTGACCGCCTGGTGCGTCAACATACTGGGCTAATAAACTGGGTTCTGGTTCTGGTTCTGAAAGTTGGGCAGCGCGCGAGCGGTATTAGGATATTTACATTCAGGCAGCGCCATGTCTCAAAGGTCAGTGTCCTACTAACTGTCTGTCTGTCTGTCTGTCTGTCTATTTATACAGTGCTGTTCAGAAGTCTTCGGCACATGGAAAGAAATGCTGTAGACCAAAAAATGGTTTAAAAATAATTAAGAAAGAAATGTTTCAACATTAACAACAGCAATAATAATAATAATAATATGGTGGTGTAGTGGTTAGCGCTGTCGCCTCACAGCAAGAAGGTCCTGGGTTCGAGCCCCGGGGCCGGCGAGGGCTTTTCTGTGTGGAGTTTGCATGTTCTCCCCGTGTCCGCGTGGGTTTCCTCCGGGTGCTCCGGTTTCCCCCACAGTCCAAAGACATGCAGGTTAGGTTAACTGGTGACTCTAAATTGAGCGTAGGTGTGAATGGTTGTCTGTGTCTATGTGTCAGCCCTGTGATGACCTGGCGACTTGTCCAGGGTGAACCCCGCCTTTCGCCCGTAGTCAGCTGGGATAGGCTCCAGCTTGCCTGCGACCCTGTAGAACAGGATAAAGCGGCTACAGATAATGGACGGATGGATTTTAGTGTTTCTGTTTCATACTTAATACCTAATTTAGTAATGAGTTTTAAATAAAGATTACAACTGGATAAATTATCAGCATCTCTATTTAACTTTGGCAGTGTATTCCAAAGCTTTGGAGCTGCCGATGTAAATGCCCTCTCGCCTTGTGTCTATTTAGTTACTACTAATAATAATATCAGAGTTTCCACAAATATGACTCGTCACCTGATCCATCCATCCATCCATCCATCCATCACAGGGCTGACACATAGACACAGACAACCATTCACACCTACGCTCAATTTAGAGTCACCAGTTAACCTAACCTGCATGTCTTTGGACTGTGGGGGAAACCGGAGCACCCGGAGGAAACCCACGCGGACACGGGGAGAACATGCAAACTCCACACAGAAAAGCCCTCGCCGCCCCGGGGCTCGAACCCGGACCGTCTTGCTGTGAGGCGACAGCGCTAACCACTACACCACTGTGCTGCCCCTCTTCACCTGATATAAAAGCTAAATGTACACACGCTACTAATGTTAAAAAATCCCAAATACTAATTGATAAACTTATAATACTAAATTAAAAAGATAAGGAAAAAAACTTTACTGATAACACTAAATATTGGCGATATATGAAAAATAAGTCAAATTTGAAATTTGAACAATACTATGATACTAATAGAGGAAAAATGATCTGAGACAAAGTGAAGGAATGAAACGATATGATTATCGAACTGATAAACAAAAAGTGTAAATGTAACAGCGATATGTAACAGTTTCTGAAATATGCAAAAAGTCCATCTGACATTATCATCCGAGTGGAACTAGAAGTATTTCAACCTTTACATTATATTTATTAATAAAGTTTTAATAAGTTTATTCCCATGCCTTTATTTAGCTTAATTAACGAATGTTATTTATTAACATAAGCGATTCATGTAGTGAGCAGTTATCTTCAGAAGTTTAACATCCTCTTGCTGTAATGAATGTTAGACGTGTTTACTTAAACACACTTGTGTATTGCAGCACATATAACAACCTCTGGAATGAAGCTCATGAGAAACTGGAGGATCTTCTGCACCAGGAGCTTCCCTCCGAGCCCTTAAAGCCTGAGAAAGACCGTGTGGTGTTCTTCCAGCGCCTCGCCACCCTGTACGTGCACTACATCAGAATCTTCAGGCAGCTGGAGGACGCCTACGATCAGATGGTCCACCCGCAGAAGAGGAGGCTGATCCGGGTCGTACTCGACGGCGTGATCGGACGTGTCATAGAGCTGAAGAACGAGATGGTAGCGAAGGAGTACTCCGAGTATCATTTCATGGATGATGTCATCCAGGATTTGAAAATGACACCTGTGCGTTTGTCATCCCAGTAATGACTCTGTTTGAGAATTTATCATTTATCAGTCTTTTATTAAAGTTGGGTGTAAATGGAAATGCAGCCAAGCTGAACTAAAAATTCTTGCCATATTTACAAAAATTTCCATAATGAATTTGCGCTAGCAGAATTGATTGTTACTCTCACTCAAGAGCTTTCTTCTTCTTCTTCTCAACCAATCATCACCAAATTTCACATGAAGAATACGTCTGGGCTGAATTACATTGCTATGACTTTTGGTGCTGATCTGGATCACTGATCTGGAATGATCCATGAAAAATGGGATTTTTTCAATCACTTATAGCTCTGTCAATTTTCATGATTTTTTCAATCAATCGGTTTTTTTTATTTTGTTCAGGGCGGCAGGGCGCAACTTTTCCTCACTAAGCGTCATTCTCTCTCTTACCATTCCGGATCTATAGGGTACAGTGACCAGACGTCCTGGTTTGTAACAGCTAGCACAAATCACTGTGACTTTAGTCACACTTTCTGTCTAGTGCTGATTTTTTTCTTACTCAATCAACCGTAGAGTGTTCATGGGACTTTTACATTAACCACACCCACAAAACTCTATAAAAAAGCAAAGCAGACATAATTCTGAAACGTCCAGTAACGCAGCTCAGCCACTGCAGCGTGTCAGCTAACACAGGCACACTCTCACTCTTCCTCCTTTTATACAGCATCATTCCTTTTGTCCTGATTGAATGCCGTGACGTATTTATCTTAAGTTACGGATTATTTTGGAATGACGTTCCATCACCTATCAATCACGGTTCACGTTAGTGATTCTCCTTTCATGGAAATTTGTGCAAAATCACCAGCGAACAGGATATGAAAAATTCATGAATTTCACATTTCTTGTATTAATGCTTCTGCAAATTAATTAAATGATTTACCAATTAATTTGTTTGTATACATTGTCAGGATTTTTTACTGTCCTTTTTTTATAGGAGGATCTCGAGATCCCAATCCCGAAGTACTTCCTTAACGAACGGCGTAAAGTGCTGCAGGAGCGAACCGCAGTTCTGTCCAGGATACTGGACCAAAATAAAAAGGAGGAAAAATCAGAAGTGTGTGGAAACTATTCTCATTTGTTCTTCATTTCTCAACAATGATCACATGTTCATGCTGATTCTGAACCTCTCATATTTCTCTTAGCCTGAGGAGACACGCTTCCTGAGTCGGCAGGAGGCCATCAGGATCGTTCAGGTGTCCGAGAGGGCGCGGCAGGGTCGCCTGAGGACAAACATCATGCAGGAGATCCGCAAGGATGCGGAGAGACAGAGGAAGACGAAAGACAAGGATCTCGCTCAAGATGTGTTGGAACAGGCTGCTATTCAAATCCAGAAGGTGATGGAACAGAGCCACGCAAGGTTCACACACAAGATTCCTGAATCAGTTTGAATGAAAAAAATGTACGGTTCAGGCCACGTCCACTTGGGGTTTAATAAATCAGAATACATATCTGAATATTTAGAGAACTAAACAGATCCAGATCCAGAGAGCGGCATTGTGTTACAAACTTAATGCACATGTTTTTCTCACACAGAGAAATTACAGAGTAGAGAGTCTGTCAAATATAAAGTGTGATTTGTAAATAAAAATCTCTGCACTTTATCTCCGTCTCTGCAGGTGTGGAAAGGTTTCATTCAGAGGAAGAGGACGAAGCAGGAGCGTGAAGAGGAGATGATTTTCTTGGGCATGGTGAGCTCAACGGCTGTCATTTCTCTGAGCTGGATTTCTTTATTTTTATTTATTTAAGTCAAATCATTTTATTTCTACAGTGCATTTAAAAACCACAGGCGTTACCCAAGGCACTTTACGCTCGAGGCAAATGCAATTCAATATGTGATAGGCATGAATAAGAAAAAAGGAAGGATAGAAATAATAATGCAAGACTAAAGACATAAAACCAAATAGAATCATAAAAACCAAACACAAGATCATAAAATCAATCAAAAATTGTAAAAAATAAATCATATTTATTTAACCCTTTCATTCAAGGCAGACAGGCAATTTAAAGCTGCTTTTAATAAAACAAAAAAACAAAAAAGATCTAAATCATTTCAGAGCATTGCGTACATTATTATTATTATTATTATTATTATTATTATTATTATTATTATTATTATTATTTGCTGTTATTAGAGCAACATGTTTCTGGTATACAGTAAATTTACAGACTTTCAAGACAAAGTTTAAAAATTGTGCCAGATTTGGTTTAAAAAATATGATTTTGTTAAACCACTGAAACAAGCTGCATCATGCAGCAGTCTGAAATATCACTACATTTTGTTCAATAATGATATTTTTAAAATAATTTTTGATTTTGGTCATAAACATTTTCGGCCTGAATTTTTAATCAGCACACTGGAAGGTTTTCTTTTTTTTTTAAATTTTAGGTATATTTATGATATTCCTACAGATGAACAATCCTTTTAAAAAATATATCTATCTATCTATCTATCTATCTATCTATCTATCTATCTATCTATCTATCTATCTATCTATCTATCTATCTATCTATCTATCTATCTATCTATCTATCTATCTATCTATCTATCTATCTACATGAATGATATTTACGAAAGAGGAAAGAATATTTGCCAAGCAATTTTAAGTAATAAAAAACCCGTTAAAATAATGTAGATTAAAAACAAAACCCCTAAAACCCATTAGCTGATATAATAAATGTTAAAGATGGTAATTACATCATAGATAAGGTGTAATAAAGTGTGTTTTTTTAAATTCCTTATGATAATATAAATGTCCAGTAGAGGTCGCTGTGACCCTGTGTAGTGAGGATGTGGGTTCTCTGGTGCTCGCTCTGTGCTCGCTGTAGGCCATGAAGCCTGGTGAGGCTCAGCCATGCCCCGCTGTAGTCCTGGAGGAAGAGAAGAAAGCGATGAAGAGGAAGAAGCAGCAGGAGCACGAGGAGGATTATCAGAAGGCTCTGATCTCCGTCTCCGAGATGCTGCGAGAGACTGAGGGCCCGGACATGAAGGAAATGATGGAGGCTCAGATTAGACAGTGGTTGATCGAGTGCCTGTGAGTGATTCGATCACACACCAGTTTGGAAAATGAACGTTTGGAACTCTAAAATGTTTTTGTAATGGTTTGACTTGATAATGTAGAAGTCATAAAATAGAAATCTAGAACAAAGTTTGTATGCATTAAACATCTCTCAGGTCACGACATATCCTGTACATAAGGCCTTCTTTTTTGTACAGTGATGCAACGGGTTCCTTTCCTGAATATCCAGATGTGGAAGAAGGTGGCTCAGCTGTTATTTTTGCGAATAAAACACCTGAGCAGGTAAATCAGACATTTACAAATCCTCCAATAAGAATGCAGAGTATTAATACAGTTATTACACATTACAGCCTGGACTTGAGCTGAATAAATGTTATTAAGCGTATACATGAAAGCATGCATTATTATTCTACTACATTCACTGGATATGAGCAATCGCACGCTCTGATTGGCTACTCTACTACTAGGATATCAGCTCATATACCATGAGTAGAGAAAAACAAAATGGTGGAGCGTGTTGCTGAACCAACCGAGGACGGAATAAAAACTCGACTCAAAAACAAAAACCCAAAAAATACAAAAAAAAGCAACAAAATATGGAATAGAAGTATTTGACGGTAAGAATGTATCTTTTTTTATTTTTCAAGAATTATTATTATTATCGCATTTTTCACAAATTGCTCCTGTCATTTCACCGGTTTGTTTATATTCTAAGTGGAAATTATTTTGTCGGACGCTTTGTATAAAGTTTTTTATTTATTGGATTTGCTGAAAATAAAAATGCTCTGTTTCTCAAAATCCAGTGAATGTGGAGAGAATAAAACAGTTATTCCACTCAATCTCGTCGTACATGGATTATAGACAACTCGGTGCTACGCGCCTCGTCAGCTATCAGCTCATGTACGACTCGATTTCAGGGAATAACTGTTAAATATTAGAGGTGTAATGAGTCATCAATTTGGATTGATGAATCATTATAAAAGGAAATGATTGATATGAATTGATGCAACGGTGATAAATTAAATATAATCCGTTATAATTTATTACAGATAGAATATCATCAATTTATAAAACAAAGTCAGTCACACATCGATCGGAGTCTGAATTAAATTGTATCGTATAAAATTCAGTCGTATCTTCAAATATACAGTTGTTGCCTTAAGAATCGACTGATTCAATTGTCATCAAATATTAAATCATTATCATAAGGATCAAAATCATATCATATCAAGGTTTACACTTGTGGTTCATATACAGTGTACATTAATGTATAGAGGATATCACACAGTGACGCGAAGATATGAAGTTAATCTTGGAGTGGTGAACGTACTGTATATATCACGAGTGTGCGAAGTGAACGAGTGAAAATATTTTCAACAAGAGAAGGTAAACTTCATATCTTCGCGCCACCGTGTAATGTTCTGGATATTCTGTGGACACATTATAGCCTAAATATTCTCCGATGTTCTTGTCTGTTGAAGCTGATGGAAGAGCTGGCAGAGAGAGAAGAGGACGAAGACAGCAAAATGCTGAAAGAGAAAGAACAGCAGAAAGGCAAAGCAGAAGAGGAGGTACACATGATCACAAACGTCTCCTCGTCACGTTACAGGAACAACACAAACGCATTATGTTTTTACTCTGTAGTGCACTGCGTAGTCTACAGGGTTTAGTTTGTGATATTTCGTGGCCCGTTTACAGGAACAGGAACCCGGACTGACGTTTCTGCCGTCTGCTTTTCTGTCCGAGCTCCAGAACGACCACAAGACGTTTACAGGTGAGTCTGAATGTCAGGTGTGTTCACGTGGACCACCGAGTCATCAATTTATCATGAATAACATGGTAGCTGGTGTGTATTGTATCTGGTCTACGTTATTATATCTTGGATTTGTTAACGTACTCTGAGAAAGACTGATATACCAGCGTGCGCGTGTGTGTACAGTTCAGTAAGTGTACAGTCTTTCTGTTTGCTCTCATGCCCAGTGGTCTGGCAGGAGCGTGACGAGTTCAAGAACTTCAGCCAAAGACACGACACGGAGCTCGTTAAAGAAGAGAAGAGGAAAGAGCTCGAGGCAGAAATACGACTACAGGTCAAATGAAACGTGTTTTTTTTTTAAAAATGTAGCCCTACGGTAATACTCACATTTTAAGACGTAAATCTGAAGCAGGACCCTGAAACCCTCCTGACACGTCTTTACGCTCGTGTGTTCAGGTGGACGAGTTGATGAGGCAGGAACTCGCTAACTGGAAGTTGGTCATGGAAGGAGGTAAAGGCAGGAAGGACAAGTCTGGAGGAAAGGTCCTGCTCACCTTCTACACGTCTTTCTGTAGAGATCAGCGTTCAGTGATGATACTCAAATGTGTTTGTTTTACTTTACACACAGAAGAAGAAGGGAGCGAAGGGCGGGAAGAAGAAAAAGAAAGAGAAAGACCTAACAGCTGACAGGTGAGTTTGTTCGATGTGCGTCTTACACTCAGTGTTGTTCTGTTGTTGGAAAATAATCAAGCGAGCTGTCTTGGGCCCCTTCTGTTCTCACTCTGTTACCCCTTGGTAGCGTTATTAGAGAACACAATATCAATTTCCATTGCTACGCTGATGACACAATTATATATTTCTATCGAGCCAAATGACCCACATGCCTGACACGCCCTGACCACCTGTTTATCCACAGTCAATAAATGGATGAGGAACAATTTTTTAAAACTCAATCAAGGTAAGATGGAAGTACTCTTAGTTGGTCCTAAAGCCAAAAGGGACGCTCTGTCGAAAAGACTTGGGAATCTTGGTCATCAGGTTAAAGATGAAGTTACAAGCGTGGGTGTAATTCTAGACTCAGGCTCAAGTTTTAATTCACACATTAGCAGAGTGACAAAAACAACATTTTTCCACTTAAGAAATATTGCCAAAGTACGCTCTTTTATAACCGAACCTGATGCCCAGGAACTGATCCATGCTTTTATTACGAGTAGACTGGACTGTTGCAATGCCGTGTTCGCAGGACTCTCTGAAAAGTCTACTGAAAAATTACAGTTAATCCAGAACGCTGCAGCAAGACTTTTTTTTTTTAAAGATATTTTTTGGGGCTTTTTTCACCTTTATTGGATAGGACAGTGTAGAGACAGGAAATGAGCAGGAGAGAGAGATGGGGAGGGATTGGGAAATGACCTCAGGTTGGAATCAAA
This sequence comes from Neoarius graeffei, assembly GCF_027579695.1. Classification (NCBI taxonomy): domain Eukaryota; kingdom Metazoa; phylum Chordata; class Actinopteri; order Siluriformes; family Ariidae; genus Neoarius; species Neoarius graeffei. The sequence continues at coordinate 89,859,137 of NC_083578.1, forward strand.
CCCAGGTCCCCGGATTTATGGTATGGCACCTTATCCACCTGAGCCACGACGCCCCTGCACCAAGACTTTTAACAAAAACAAAGAGAAGAGCGCACATTACTCCTGTCCGAGCCACACCCCACTGACTTCCTGTTTCTTTTAGAATTAATTTTAAAGTCCTTCTACTTGTTTATAAAGCTGTAAATGGCATAGCAGCCTCTCACCTCACTCGTCTCCCAACACGAACCCTGAGGTCCTCCACGGCTGGTTTACTAAATGTCCCAATAATCCTCCAAAACAAAATCGCAGAAGCAGCCTTTGTCCACGATGCACCCGAACCGTGGAATACTTTACCAAAAAGTATCAGGGAGGCAAGACGGACTCAGTAAATATCTTTAAACGTCACGTAAAACCATTCCTTTTTAATTTAGCATACAGCTAGTTGTTTCTATATAATTGTATCTTATTTTTATCTTTTTTTTTATTTTTCATTGCAGTAATTACTTTCTTTTCTTTCCTCCATTTTATCAATGTCATCTTTTAAAGATTTTATCATTTTGTCCACTTTATTATTATTAATATTATTAAAGAGTGGTACCGGGCGGCACGGCACGGTGGTGTAGTGGTTAGCGCTGTCGCCTCACAGCAAGAAGGTCCGGGTTCGAGCCCCGTGGCCGGCGAGGGCCTTTCTGTGCGGAGTTTGCATGTTCTCCCCGTGTCCGCGTGGGTTTCCTCTGGGTGCTCCGGTTTCCCCCACAGTCCAAAGACATGCAGGTTAGGTTAACTGGTGACTCTAAATTGAGCGTAGGTGTGAATGTGAGTGTGAATGGTTGTCTGTGTCTATGTGTCAGCCCTGTGATGACCTGGCGACTTGTCCAGGGTGTACCCCGCCTTTCGCCCGTAGTCAGCTGGGATAGGCTCCAGCTCACCCGCAACTCTGTAGGACAGGATAAGCCGCTACAGATAATGGATGGATGGGTAGATAGAGTGGTACCATGAAGCCGAGTTCCTCAAAGTTAACACTCCAAAATGATAATTTTCCCTAATTTCTCCTCAATTTTCATTCCACTTCCACCACTGCAATTATTTAGTAAAGAACATGTACTTTATTTTTTAGCAATTTATTTATAGCTACATTTAATGCTGTAGAAACAAGTTAGCTTGTTCTCAGTTACATTATTGCAGTTATAAACAGTCGTTCCGTCATCAGCCTTTCTTTATTCTCAAAAACGCAGCTTGTCATGTGACCAAGAAACCACAGAGAAGTGTAAACTCCTTTATCTCTGACTGTTACAAAGCACTGACACTGGAGACTCCTTCCGGAAATGTGAAATAAAGACATTTCTCTTTACAGAAAACATAACTGTATTAATGATTACGAACGTTTTTTGGTCCGTTTATGTGGTGCGTCTGTCGTACACGTCCCTGTGAACGAGCTGTTACTATAGAAACGATAGAAAGGGTGTGCGTTTGTCAGACTCAGTATATTTCTCTCTCCAGGAGCTTGGAGTCGCTGTATGAGGAGCTGGTGAAGGAAGGTCTGCTGAAACCAGTGGATAACGTCAAACTATGCGACTTCATAGGTATGAACATCTTAACCCTGCATGTTAGTGTTTAGTGAGTTGTGACGTTTAACACATGACTAATAGTGATGCAAAGGAGTAATAAAGATACTGTGAAATATTTAGTGCTCCATCGTATCATCAGCTTGCATCGACATCGCAAAGTATAATATCTGAGTGAGTGAAGATATCTGGAGTAAAGGAAGATATTTATCTGGTTATGAGATTATTTTACAGAGATGATATTACACAGTGGCATGAAGATATGAAGTTTATCTTTGAGTGGTGAAAATATTTTCAACACAAGAAGATAAACTTCATATCTTCGCACCACCATGTAATGTTCTTTATCTGATATGGACACATCCACATAAAAAAATACACAAGTTAATCAAAAGAATGTTAATTTTGAACTGGTTCACCATTTTGACAACGCAGCGGGAAAACACTGGGAGTGACATCATGAGAGTGAAATATCAGGAATTATTATCCATACGGGACACTTTTTCCATGGAATAAAAACATGTTCTATTCCCTTCTAGCGGGTTTCATTCATTTTGGTTCAATAGCATGCAATATTGTTAGCATATCGCTTATCCTACGTGTATTACATCACTCTACCCAATGGAGAATGAGCGTTGAATATGGTTTACGATATTGCATGGTTGTCAAGACAACATGACGTCACATGTCGGAGACATCAAACTTCCGCACTAGTGAGCGACCGGGACAATTTGTAAACAAACATGGCCGCCAGGTTTGCTTCATTAAATATGGAAGATTTTGAGAGAATTTTGAAAGAGAAAGACGCGTTGAACACCCGAAAGGAATGTGTATGTAGTATAATAATAATAATAATAATAATATTGGCTGGCTTTTTTCATGGTCTATCAGATATATTCCATTCAGCTGCTCGTCTTCAACTTGTTTAGTATCATGCTAGCTGAATGGAATATATCATTCCATATAGACCATGAAAAAAAATTCTCGAGTTTTTCAGCACGAGAAGACAAACTTCATATCTTCAAGCCAACGTGTGATTTTCTTTTTATTATATCGACTCATTCACAAACAGAAAGTCCCCAAATTTATCAAAACATTAATTTATCATCGATTTCCTCACGAGTGACAGATAGAGATTTATGTCACGGTTTTGGTTCTCCACGTCCCGGATGGAGCTCGGATGAATAATACGAGTGGTTTATTTCCCAGTAACACACTCGTGTCTGTGTAATATATTTGTCATGTAAGACTATGAAGCCTGTTTCTAGACTGTTATTAATTTGAAGTTTAAAATTGTTTGATTGTATGGGCAGATCTCTTTGCTTCTTTCTAGAAATAAGCTTGAATATTAGTAGAATTATGGTAATAGAATTAGACAATTTCAAGCTTGAAATGAGTCAAACAGTTTAATAATTTGTTTAATAAACAGAAGAGAAATATTAGTTGGCTCTGCCAGTATTTAAGATAATTTTTATCTTGCTAAAATATCATGGTTTGCACTGTGATGGTCCTTGCTGATCATAAAGCGCTCATCAATTCAATTCTTCTGACATTTCCGTATTCCAGGAGACTACAGCTACCTCGGCACGACCCTGAGGCAGAGCGACATCGAGCCCATGCCTTCATTATCCGACGTGCGCCAAGTTATATCTCTCTGTGCCGTCTTACCACTGGGTACGTCGTTCAGTCCTTTCACAGAGCTGTGTATTTTGCGCTAAATAAAAGATAATCAATCAATCAATCAATCAATCAATCAATCAATCAATCAATCAATCAATCAATCAATCAATCTCTCTCTGTCTGTCTGTCTGTCTGTCTCTCCCCTCTCTCTCGCTCTCTCTCTCCTCTCTCTCTGCCTCTCTCTCCCTCCCCACTCTCTCTCTCTGTCTCCCTCTCTGTCTCTCTCTCCCTCCCCCTCTCTCTCTGTCTCTCCCTCCCTCCCTCTCTCTCTGTCTCTCCCTCTCTGTCTCTCTCTCCCCCCTCTCTCTCTCTGTCTCTCCCTCCCCCCTCTCTCTCTGTCTCTCTCTCCCTCCCCTCTCTTTCTCTCTGTCTCTCCCTCCCCATCTCTCTCTCCCTCTTCCTCCCCCCTCTCTGTCTCTCCCTCCCCCTCTCTCTCTGTCTCTCTCTCCCTCCCCTCTCTCTCTCTCTGTCTCTCCCTCCCCATCTCTCTCTCTCTCTCTCTTCCTCCCCTCTCTCTCTCTGTCTCTCCCTCCCCCCCGTCTCTCTCTCCCTCCCCTCTCTCTCTCTCTCTCTCTCTCTCTCTCTCCCTCCCCTCTCTCTCTCTGTCTCTCTCCCCCTCCCCTCTCTCTCTCTGTCTCTCTCCCCCCTCCCCTCTCTCTCTCTGTCTCTCTCCCCCTCCCCTCTCTCTCTGTCTCTCTCCCCCCCTCCCCTCTCTCTCTCTCTCTCTCTCTCTCCCTCCCCTCTCTCTCTCTGTCTCTCTCCCCCTCCCCTCTCTCTCTCTGTCTCTCTCCCCCTCCCCTCTCTCTCTCTGTCTCTCTCCCCCTCCCCTCTCTCTCTCTGTCTCTCTCCCCCTCCCCTCTCTCTCTCTCTCTCCCCCCTCCCCTCTCTCTCTCTGTCTCTCTCCCCCTCCCCTCTCTCTCTGTCTCTCTCCCCCTCCCCTCTCTCTCTCTCTCTCCCCCCTCCCCTCTCTCTCTCTGTCTCTCTCCCCCCTCCCCTCTCTCTCTCTGTCTCTCTCCCCCCTCCCCCCCCTCTGTCTCTCTCCCCCTCCCCTCTCTCTGTCTCTCTCCCCCTCCCCTCTCTCTCTCTCTCTCTCTCTCTCTCTCCCCCCTCCCCTCTCTCTCTCTGTCTCTCTCCCCCCTCCCCCTCCCCCCTCTCTCTGCTGAAGGCTCCCAGGTGATCCATGAGAAAGCCCCTCTCGTAAAGGCCATGCTCCTGGTGGGGCCTTCAGGAGTGGGGAAGAAGATGCTCGTCCATGCTATCTGTCAGGAAGCAGGAGCTAACCTGTTTGACCTTTCCCCTTTGAACCTGGCGGGGAAGTATCCAGGCAAGCGTGGGCTCCAGATGATGCTGCACATGGTGTTTAAGGTGAAGCTCCTGTGTCTTGGATAAGTGAGCAAGAAAAACTAACACGGAAGTAAAAAGTGTGTTTGAAAAGTGATTCCTCTGAATTTCTCTCACCAAAAACTATCACAAACACAACCAACGTCCTCATCTCCAGAGTTACGCTAAACCATTTCATTTCCATCCCAGGCTAGGCTAGTTAGTTAGCGATACTCGCTATTACCTGGTCAGAGCGTTGTTATGGTCACAGTGTTTATTTTATTCTCATGAACACAAAAAGAGACTTCTTTTTTATCCTATGTATCTGAAACAAATGAAGGACTTCCATAAGGAGCAGAACTGGGAATTGGTGTGATTTTGGGAATTTCCTGTCCTCTCCAGGTTGCCAAATTAATGCAGCCATCTGTGGTGTGGATCGGAGATACTGAAAAAATGTTTTATAAGAAAGTACCAAAGGATGAGAAAGAGGTAACAGTTTGGAATTGGTACTTATTTTACTGAATACAATTTTTTTAATTAAAATGCTTGCTTTTTTATTTACAGTTAGATCCAAAGCGGCTAAAGAAAGATCTGCCGAAAATCCTGAAAACGATCAAAGGTCAAGATCGTGTTCTGATCGTTGGGACGACAAACAATCCACTCAAAGCAGACATCAAGGCTATGTGTAAGGTTTACACCAAGATCATCCTCATCCCACGGCCGGACTACACCTCGAGGTTTGGTACGTGATCCAACCAGAATCGATCCAAAACCTTTCTACAACCGCGATTCCAAAAAAGTTGGGACAAAGTACAAATTGTAAATAAAAACGGAATGCAATGATGTGGAAGTTTCAAAATTCCATATTTTATTCAGAATAGAACATAGATGACATATCAAATGTTTAAACTGAGAAAATGTATCATTTAAAGAGAAAAATTAGGTGATTTTAAATTTCATGACAACAACACATCTCAAAAAAGTTGGGACAAGGCCATGTTTCCCACTGTGAGACATCCCCTTTTCTCTTTACAACAGTCTGTAAACGTCTGGGGACTGAGGAGACAAGTTGCTCAAGTTTAGGAATAGGAATGTTAACCCATTCTTGTCTAATGTAGGATTCTAGTCACTCAACTGTCTTAGGTCTTTTTTGTCATATCTTCTGTTTTATGATGCGCCAAATGTTTTCTATGGGTGAAAGATCTGGACTGCAGGCTGGCCAGTTCAGTACCCGGACCCTTCTTCTACGCAGCCATGATGCTGTAATTGATGCAGTATGTGGTTTGGCATTGTCATGTTGGAAAATGCAAGGTCTTCCCTGAAAGAGACGTCGTCTGGGTGGGAGCATATGTTGCTCTAGAACCTGGATATACCTTTCAGCATTGATGGTGTCTTTCCAGATGTGTAAGCTGCCCATGCCACACGCACTAATGCAACCCCATACCATCAGAGATGCAGGCTTCTGAACTGAGCGCCGATAACAACTTGGGTCGTCCTTCTCCTCTTTAGTCCGAATGACACGGCATCCCTGATTTCCATAAAGAACTTCAAATTTTGATTCGTCTGACCACAGAACAGTTTTCCACTTTGCCACAGTCCATTTTAAATGAGCCTTGGCCCAGAGAAGACGTCTGCGCTTCTGGATCATGTTTAGATACGGCTTCTTCTTTGAACTATAGAGTTTTAGCTGGCAACGGCGGATGGCACGGTGAATTGTGTTCACAGATAATGTTCTCTGGAAATATTCTTGAGCCCATTTTGTGATTTCCAATACAGAAGCATGCCTGTATGTGATGCAGTGATGTCTAAGGGCCCGAAGATCACGGGCACCCAGTATGGTTTTCCGGCCTTGACCCTTACGCACAGAGATTCTTCCAGATTCTCTGAATCTTTTGATGATATTATGCACTGTAGATGATGATATGTTCAAACTTTTTGCAATTTTACACTGTCGAACTCCTTTCTGATATTGCTCCACTATTTGTCGGCGCAGAATTAGGGGGATTGGTGATCCTCTTCCCATCTTTACTTCTGAGAGCCGCTGCCACTCCAAGATGCTCTTTTTATACCCAGTCATGTTAATGACCTATTGCCAATTGACCTAATGAGTTGCAATTTGGTCCTCCAGCTGTTCCTTTTTTGTACCTTTAACTTTTCCAGCCTCTTATTGCCCCTGTCCCAACTTTTTTGAGATGTGTTGCTGTCATGAAATTTCAAATGAGCCAATATTTGGCATGAAATTTCAAAATGTCTCACTTTCTACATTTGATATGTTGTCTATGTTCTATTGTGAATACAATATCAGTTTTTGAGATTTGTAAATTATTGCATTCCGTTTTTATTTGCAATTTGTACTTTGTCCCAACTTTTTTGGAATCGGGGTTGTATGAATTAGGAAGGAGTACTAATATTTCCTGCACACATTATGCTATGATTATGCTAATTTAGCTTTAATAAGAACAACCACAAGCGTCCAGGACCAGAAATAAATTTTATTTTATAAGATGAATACAGCTGTCAAATCATAGTTTAAACAAGATTCTATCAGTTTATTAATGTATAAAATAAAAAAATGCAATAATCCAGTAGGGATAAGGAGAATATAACACACTCAGTGTCGTGCTATTATAGGAAAGTAATCAGTGACAAAGTGGTGAGATGAAGCGGCGTTATAACAGCATGTCTCAGTGCTTTATTCCTCTTACACCACAGCAGTTTACCAACGTTTACGATTTTCACAATGTATCGTAACATTCTGTTTGTTTATAGTTAAATTTAGTGTTTTGGGGCGTCGATGAAGCGGCTTCGTTCCTGTTCATGGTTACATTACAGCAGCTATCATCAGTCGTTCCCTCACCAGCCTCTCTTTATTCTCTCTTGAAGTAAATAAGATAAAAAACTAAACCAACCAACCAAAAAAACAGCAGCTTGTTACTTATTGTGGCAGCGGGGGCGTGGTCAAGCGTCGGTCTGTGAATGGAGGGCGGAGTCAGGGAAGGTAAGTGGCAGAATCACTGCACCTGATGTGAGTTAACCTGTGTTTGTGTGTCTTCCCCAGTGACTCGCACAATAACAGTGGCCGGTATGAGCGCCAGCCTCATTGAGGCTATTTTTTAATCTGTTGAATGAGCTGTTGCTATGGAAATGATAACGTATTAGAGTGAGCGCATTAATTTTAATATCAACCTGCACTACTGTCCGAGCTGCTTATATAGAAATTTAATCAACACCTTCTGACCAATCAGAGTCCAGGATTCAACAGCGCTGTGGTGTAATGAGTAATAATCAGTAAAACTTCATATCAGTCCTGCAGTTGTTTTTAAAAGAGCGTTTTGAGTTTGAGTTCATCACTTCCATTGGTGCTGTGTGTCATTCTGCAGTCATGTGGAAGGAACTGATCCGGAGGAACGGCGGTGTTGTGACCAGCGCCCTGGACCTCAGCTCCTTGGCTAAGATCTCAGACGGATACACGCAGGGTCACATGGTGCATGTGGTGAAGGAGATCCTGACGGAGAAGCGAATTCAGGAGCTCGCGAAATGCCCGCTGACCACCGAAGAGTTCGTCTCGCCTCTCGCCAAGATCGACCCTGTGTTCCAGAACGAAGAGGAAGCCCTCAAAGTAAGGCAACGATGAGATAATCATGGATGGATGAATCATTTATAGATCCCTTTAATGAAGAGCTACGAATAAAAGGACACACTGAGTGGCCACTTTATTAGGTGTACTGATTTAGTAAACAAAATAACCCTGTCTATACACTACCGTTCCAAAGTTTGGGGTCACCCAGACAATTTTGTGTTTTCCATGAAAAGTCACACTTTTATTTACCACCATAAGTTGTAAAATGAATAGAAAATATAGTCAAGACATTTTTCTGGCCATTTTGAGCATTTAATCGACCCCACAAATGTGATGCTCCAGAAACTCAATCTGCTCAAAGGAAGGTCAGTTTTATAGCTTCTCTAAAGAGCTCAACTGTTTTCAGCTGTGCTAACATGATTGTACAAGGGTTTTCTAATCATCCATTAGCCTTCTGAGGCAATGAGCAAACACATTGTACCATTAGAACACTGGAGTGAGAGTTGCTGGAAATGGGCCTCTATACACCTATGGAGATATTGCACCAAAAACCAGACATTTGCAGCTAGAATAGTCATTTAGCACATTAGCAATGTATAGAGTGGATTTCTGATTAGTTTAAAGTGATCTTCATTGAAAAGAACAGTGCTTTTCTTTCAAAAATAAGGACATTTCAAAGTGACCCCAAACTTTTGAACGGTAGTGTATGTGTAAGAAAGACGTCGAGATAGAATAAATATTTTAAAAATCAGGATATACAATATAGTTCACAGAGACTGCACTGGAATGTGTGATGTAGTGAATGATAATAGACCCCACCCCGTCTCCCTGCCCTGCCCCGTCTCAACCCAGGATTTCCTCAAGGCTATTTATTTGGCTAGTGCCTTAAAAGAGCTCTACTTTGAACCTTTAATACCTTATAGAAAATTTCCCCATTGAGACAAACCAGAGTAGCTAATTCAAACGTCAAAATCAAAGTCCTTCTTGTGGCAGGACCCGGTCTTCCCAGGAAGTCTCCTGTCCCAGTACTAACCAGGCCCTTAAGGCACACTGGGCAGCGCCAAGCTCCGCTTCTATAGCCCTCAGCCTCTCGCCTATACAGCTAGGGTTACAGTGGGGAGATAGCTCTCTGGAAACCACGAGAGTTTGACTCCCCACTCACATCTGCATTGCAGCGTGTCTTGCCGGACAGCAGTAGGTACCATTTTTATGATGGTCTTTGGTATGATCTGACTGCGAGTAGAACTTACGATCTCCTGATCGAGAGGCAGACACGCTAACCACTAGGTCAGCTCATGGTATAGAGAAGCTAGTTGAAAGATCTCATCTCATTATCTGTAGCTGCTTTATCCTGTTCTACAGGGTCACAGGCGAGCTGGAGCCTATCCCAGCTGACTACGGGCGAAAAGCGGGGTACACCCTGGACAAGTCGCCAGGTCATCACAGGGCTGACACATAGACACAGACAACCATTCACACTCACATTCACACCTACGCTCAATTTAGAGTCACCAGTTAACCTAACCTGCATGTCTTTGGACTGTGGGGGAAACCGGAGCACCCGGAGGAAACCCACGCGGACACGGGGAGAACATGCAAACTCCACACAGAAAGGCCCTCGCCGGCCCCGGGGCTCGAACCCGGACGTTCTTGCTGTGAGGCGACAGCGCTAACCACTACACCACCGTGCCGCCCTAGTTGAAAGATGTTAAAATAAAAACAGTTCTCAGTAGCGCACTCAGACGCTCAGAACAGACAGTACAGCTTGTTTTGTAACTCGGACACCTGACGTGTTTTTTCCACAGAGCTGGTATGCGAAGACTCCTCTAGGTAAGAAGAGGGCCGCGTTAGCGATGGACGGAGAGGAAGACGGAGCAGCTAAAGGAGGCAAAGATGACAAGAAGAAAGGAAAGAAGTAACTCAGACATCAACTCGACCAACAGCTGTGTCACATTCCTCGATGCTTAATGTCTGTGAAGGTTTCAGTCATCCGGGTCATCGTAAACTGTCGGTGCTAAAGAAGGCAACTGGACTTGCTTGAAATCCTTGAAGACATTTCACCTCTCATTCAAAAGGCTTATGGATGACTGAGAGGGTCAACGACTCTCCTTAGGGTTGCTTTTGGTCCACTAGAGGATAAATACCTGGAACTCCCACTAGTCAGATAGAACTGAAGAAGCCTTTCGGATGAGAGGTGAAACGTCTTCAAGGATTTCAAGCAAGTCCAGTTGCCTTCTTTAGCACCTGCGGTTCTCAATGCTTAACGCATGGCCACTTTACTCTGGAGTGATGTGAAATGTAAAGTTTGCGCAGAAATGAGTGTCCACATTTCTGACAGGTTCTGTGAGATGTCCATTATACAGTAATTATCAGACTAAAAGAAAATCCCAAGTAAGAGAACTTGATAACTCTAACAAGCAATGGGAAATATCTGAAGAATGTTATTTTAAAAAATTATTCATGTCATTTTGCATTTAAAGATGAAAGAGGTGAGATTTTGGAATTCTCTAATAAAAAATGCTCTTGCAACGGACTTGTGGAAGATGTTGTGATGGTGTTGGCTGGACTTCTCCTTCCTGTGGATTAACCTACAACACATTCAGTAAGAATTCAGTCCGCTAAATAGGATGTCTGAATTGTGTAGAATCCACTGATGTACTAACATACTATATAATACAGTGGTTTGGGACATGACTCAAATCAGAAGGTAGATTGAGATCTGACACTGTTATAGTGGTCTTCCAAGTATTACTGAGGTGTTATGAGAAAACAAACAAACAAACAAACCTCACATACCACTTTTCGACCAACCTTTTCTTGAATCAGTTCCATTCAGGATTCTTTGAAGTTTTGAGCAGAACCGTTGTAATCAGGGATGCGTCATGAATGGAGGGCGTGGCACAAGATGGTTGTCCATTGCTGCTCTCTGCTTCCTCTCCAAACTAATGACACGCCCACTGATGACATGACAGATTGCGCTAGAAAAACCAGCTATATTTTGGTTCCAGCTGGTTCCAACTTTTCAGGTTCTGAACCAATGAATTTTACCAAACATACCCAGAGCAGCCTGGGGAGGAGTTGGGGGTTAGGTACCTTGCTCAAGGGCACTTCAGCCATTTCTGTTGGTCCAGGGAATCAAACCAGTGACCTTTTGCTTCTCTAACCATTAGGCCATTAGCTTGCTAGCACAATGTTTTGCATTTCTGAATGAATTTTTTTCACTCGATTCACTGATACTCTGATACTGAATTTACAAGCACACTCTGCATCCATAAATAACCATCAGGTACACATGAAGCAAAAAGGCTTGCTTGTTTTTTGAAACCTACACCAGAGCTTGGAGCTACACATAGTGGTGAAGAGCTGGTATGTGACTCGGGATAGTTTCAAGGTCGGCTAATAGGAGAAGGGGATTTGGGGCCTCGGTGAGAGCCGCAGCTCTGTGATTGGTCTTGGGTGAAGCTGTGAAACTGAGACACTCCTCTTAGATGGGGATTTAAGAGATTATCTCAGCAACAAATGGACAGGGACAGTGTTCACAGCTCACAAATACAGATATATGTGTGTGTTTCTGTCGTGTTTGCTCTCTGAACTTCGTCACTGTTACCAATAACAAAAGCACTAACTTTTGTGTGCCATTCCATTTGGTGAGAAACATGACACTAATTGATTTGATGCCCTAAAGCTCAGGAATTCTGTGCTCCCCGTCGCATGCCGATGGTGTCATGAGAAGCACTGCTTGGATTTGGATTTGCGCAATCTCTGCTTATATTTAGACCAGAATAGTGATGGCTGGACCTTTAAATGTCCAGGCGGATGATTTATTTCCATCACATCTGGAGATGATTCTGTTCCTGCATACACACTCGGTATGGCACCTGTCATCATGGAGCAAAGAAACAGGACCATAGGACATGTGAAACTCATAACAACGTCCAGCAAACATGTTCAAACACATTCAGCTGTTTTGTCAAGTTGTCATTTCGCTGGTCCTCAGCATGCTGTTATTTTTAATGTGGCGAGGGACTTAATGGTTTTCTGTTTTCTTTACATTATTTAACGAAGACTTCAGGGGTGGCTTTCCCAAAAGCCTCTTAACACTAAGAGCATCTTTAACTGCCTCTTAAGATCCATTGTTAAGCTAGCGTGGTTTTCCTGAACAACATCATAGCCAAAGTAGTACTTTAATTTGCTCTTACTGGACGATGGACCTGGATCACTTTTTCACAACAAAGAGCGTCTCTTCGTAGCCGAATACACAGACCGCGCCTCCAGGGACTCGTACAGTCAGTGGGCGGAGACTGGTATTGAATCTGCTGCCGGCGTTCAATTATTTTTTTTGTTTATTGCAAGTACATCAAGTTAATTATGAAATAAATATACACAAAACATTATGAATATACAACCCCGATTCCAAAAAAGTTGGGACAAAGTACAAATTGTAAATAAAAACGGAATGCAATCATTTACAAATCTCAAAAACTGATATTGTATTCACAATAGAACATAGACAACATATCAAATGTTGAAAGTGAGACATTTTGAAATTTCATGCCAAATATTGGCTCATTTGAAATTTCATGACAGCAACACATCTCAAAAAAGTTGGGACAGGGGCAATAAGAGGCTGGAAAAGTTAAAGGTACAAAAAAGGAACAGCTGGAGGACTAAATTGCAACTCATTAGGTCAATTGGCAATAGGTCATTAACATGACTGGGTATAAAAAGAGCATCTTGGAGTGGCAGCGGCTCTCAGAAGTAAAGATGGGAAGAGGATCACCAATCCCCCTAATTCTGCACCGACAAATAGTGGAGCAATATCAGAAAGGAGTTTGACAGTGTAAAATTGCAAAGAGTTTGAACATATCATCTACAGTGCATAATATCATCAAAAGATTCAGAGAATCTGGAAGAATCTCTGTGCGTAAGGGTCAAGGCCGGAAAACCATACCGGGTGCCCGTGATCTTCGGGCCCTTAGACGGCACTGCATCACATACAGGCATGCTTCTGTATTGGAAATCACAAAATGGGCTCAGGAATATTTCCAGAGAACATTATCTGTGAACACAATTCACCGTGCCATCCACCGTTGCCAGCTAAAACTCTATAGTTCAAAGAAGAAGCCGTATCTAAACACGATCCAGAAGCGCAGACGTCTTCTCTGGGCCAAGGCTCATTTAAAATGGACTGTGGCAAAGTGGAAAACTGTTCTGTGGTCAGACGAATCAAAATTTGAAGTTCTTTATGGAAATCAGGGATGCCGTGTCATTCGGACTAAAGAGGAGAAGGACGACCCGAGTTGTTATCAGCGCTCAGTTCAGAAGCCTGCATCTCTGATGGTATGGGGTTGCATTAGTGCGTGTGGCATGGGCAGCTTACACATCTGGAAAGACACCATCAATGCTGAAAGGTATATCCAGATTCTAGAGCAGCATATGCTCCCATCCAGACGACGTCTCTTTCAGGGAAGACCTTGCATTTTCCAACATGACAATGCCAAACCACATACTGCATCAATTACAGCATCATGGCTGCGTAGAAGAAGGGTCCGGGTACTGAACTGGCCAGCCTGCAGTCCAGATCTTTCACCCATAGAAAACATTTGGCGCATCATAAAACGGAAGATACGACAAAAAAGACCTAAGACAGTTGAACAACTAGAATCCTACATTAGACAAGAATGGGTTAACATTCCTATCCCTAAACTTGAGCAACTTGTCTCCTCAGTCCCCAGACGTTTACAGACTGTTGTAAAGAGAAAAGGGGATGTCTCACAGTGGGAAACATGGCCTTGTCCCAACTTTTTTGAGATGTGTTGTTGTCATGAAATTTAAAATCACCTAATTTTTCTCTTTAAATGATACATTTTCCCAGTTTAAACATTTGATATGTCATCTATGTTCTATTCTGAATAAAATATGGAATTTTGAAACGTCCACATCATTGCATTCTGTTTTTATTTACAATTTGTACTTTGTCCCAACTTTTTTGGAATCAGGGTTGTATTTCAATGTTATGGAATTATGTATGGATATCGTGACATCATATTGATATCGCAACATTTTAATCACATTTAACTCCATTAGACAAGTGATTATCGAATTTAGTGTCATAAATGAGACAAATTTCTGCAGCTCTAACATCGTGCTACATGCCTCATTGGCTATCAGCTCACGTATGACTTAATTTCATGGAATAACTGTTTTATTCTATCCACATTCACTGGCTTTAGGCTACATCCACACGACAACGGCAACGAGATTTTATTTAAAAAAATATCGCGTCCACATGGGCAACAGATCAGTAAAATATCAGGTACATATGGCAACGCAACGCTTGCTGAAAACGATGCAATACACATGCCACACCTCTACGTGCGCTGTAAGACAGTCCCATCGGAGACACCAGAACAATGGAAGTAGGACGCATGTGCATAAACCCCTTCTTCTACCCGGTGTGAAGCACTCACAGGAACAAACACACAACAACAAGAAGATGGCTGCGACTACGCGAGGAAATCGTGCCTTCTGTGTGTACAAATTAGTTTTATTAGTGTGCATAGTTTTATATAACTTAATTTTCTTATTGTGTGTGAACATTTTGAAAAGCATTTTTATATAATTTATATAACTTTTTATATTGTGTGAACATTTTGAAAAGCAGTCTTATCCAATAAAAAAAGAAATTCAAGAAATGGTTCAGTTATTTGTTTATTTAAAAGAAAAGCTGTATACAAAAGTGAATGCAATGCAGTGGTTCATACAAAACAGCGAGAGTGCTGCTTGTTCTAGTCATGTGGTTGTGACGTCATCGTCAACAAATCTGTTCTACTCATCCAGATGACTTCGCAACGGCGCCGTTGCCAGATTTTTCCACTCTGGAACCCGTTCTCAAAAAATATCGTTTTGGGGCACCCAAAACGCCGGTGCCGTGTGGATGCCAGGCCGAAACGATAAACAATTTTATCAGATTCACCTGAATCCGTTGCTGTGTGGACAGGGCCTTAGAGAAACTGAGCATTTTTATTTTTTGCAAATTCAATAAATAAAAGCTTTATACAAAACATACGACAAAATCATTTGCGCTTAGAATGGAAACAAACCGGCGAAATGACAGGAGCAATTTGTGGAAAATGGCATAATAATAATTCTTGATAAATAAAAAAACAACTGTTCTTACTAGCAAATACTTTTATTCCACATTTTGTTGAATCTTTGTATTTTTGGGGGTTTTGTTTTCGAGTAGAGTTTTTATTTCATCCTCGGTTGGTTCAGCAATATGAGCCGCCATTTTATTTTTATTTTTTAAGGTTTTTTGGTGGTTGGGAAACCAACTTAAAGGTGCGTTACCACCACCGACTGGGCTGGAGCGTGGAACAGGAGATATCGAGGAGAAAAAAAAACTATATTCTTTTAGCTATTTCTGTTTCTTTTAAATACTTGGGGAATGGGCATAGGGAAAACATTTACTGAATTAATTAGCTTATTCTTTATTTTGTGTGGACGTTTGTTCATTTAATTTAAAAAAACATGCTTGGAACAAAATATGTTATTGTCCGAAAATGTAAAATAGTTCGATTACTAATTACCACATTATATATGCCATGCTTAACGATGATACATTATATTAACATATTTTAACACTTTATATTTCATTGGTTTTTGGTTAAAAACGAACGTCATGTGATCTCATCGACTGGATTTAGCAACTACTAATGCCTTCAGCAACTACAGCATGAATACTTTTATCGAGGATGCGCACTGTAAAGACGCTCTTTGTAATGTTGCTCTTAAGAGTCCTTCTTACGAGTGTGTTCGGGAAAACCATGTACAGAGACAACGTTTGTTGTGTTTAAGAGCATCTTTAAACTCTCTCTTTCACCATGAAGTGCAACGTTATCGGGAAACCCACCCCAGGAGACCACGTGTCCATACCTGCAGCTATCTCGAACGCCAAATCAGACCGAATGAACACTCCAGAGGATTTAATTTGTCCTCTCTTACACATAAATACAGTATTAGATTGCTATGACGATGATTCCAAGCACCCTGAAAGGGCATAAGGAGTAGACATAAGATTTAGATTTTCAAAGCAGTAGGTTAGAAATAAGCCATTTTGATCATCATGGTCACCATAATTGTTTTGTTATTCTGTCAATGAAGCTCAATCATATTCACTGACCACACGACAAGTTTATAAAACGCTGGTGTGTTTGCATGTGTATGGAAATAAGTACTGAGTACTGAAGCGTCGTAACCTTCCCTGACCTTCCCGTCCAACCTCTCTCACATGGGTATGGATCATATAACCAGGACGACTGTGGATGTGATGAAATACGGAGTGTTAATGAGCAGAGAGACACGGTGTTCCACTGGTGCTCATGAAATGTTCTCTGATCACAAAACCTCCAGGAATTCGTGGCTCATTCGGTGGACTTATGGTGCTATAGATTTATACACACAAAAACCCAACACCTAAAACATGAAAAGAAATATTTTAATAAAAATATCATGAATACAGTCAACAGTATCACACTGATCTGATAATTACATTATGTAAGAGACCCTACGTGTGGGTGGAGCACAGAGGACGGCAGAACAGAGATCAGGTTTTATAAAGGGCTTTATTGCCACACTTTTCAGTATAACAATGACAGACACACAACCGGCGTCTGGTTCAGGGCTGAGCTCCTTCTGCTCTCGCTCTCCCTCCTGATATAGGGCGCAGTCACTGGGAAGACACACAAACAGGTTAATTGCTCTCAGGTGGCGTGATTCTGCCACTTACCTTCCCTGACTCCGCCCTCCTGTCACAGACCGGCGCTTGACCACGCCCCCGCTGCCACATACCCCCACCGCCCGACTCAGGCCGGGCGGCCGTCCGGCCTGCAGCCGACTCCCCCCCCCCCCCTTGACGGGAGAGGAAGTCCGCCACGACCATCTGCGCCCCCGGCCTGTGGACCACCTTGAAATTAAAGGGTTGGAGCGCCAGATACCAACGGGTGATCCGCGCGTTGGCATCTTTCATGCGGTGGAGCCACTGGAGGGGCGCGTGGTCCGAACAGAGGGTGAAAGGGCACCCCAGCAGGTAGTACCGGAGGGCAAGAACCGCCCACTTGATGGCCAGACACTCTTTCTCTATGGTGCTGTAGCGCCCCTCACGCACCGACAGCTTCCTGCTGATATACAGGACAGGGCGGTCCTCCCCCTCCACCTCCTGGGACAAAACCGCCCCCAGCCCTCTGTCCGACGCATCGGTCTGCAACATAAAAGGGAGAGAAAAGTCAGGGGAGTGTAGAAGTGGCCCCCCACACAGTGCAGCCTTTACCTCTGAGAAAGCCCGCTGGCACTGCTCCGTCCACTGGACCGGATCTGGTGCCCCCTTTTTAGTGAGATCAGTCAGCGGGCTGGTGACGTCCGAATAATTAGGTATAAACCTGCGATAATAGCCAGCCAGCCCCAGGAACTGTCTCACCCCCTTTTTGGTCTTGGGCCTCGGGCAGGCCGCAATTGCTGCCGTCTTATTAATTTGGGGACGCACCTGCCCGTTGCCCAAGTGGAAGCCCAGATACCGTACTTCCACCCGCCCAATCGCACACTTCTTTGGGTTGGCTGTGAGCCCCGCTCGCCTCAGCGACCTAAGGACGGCCCTCAGATGTTCGAGGTGCCGCTGCCAGTCATTGCTATAGATGATTATGTCATCTAAATATGCTGCCGCATATGTGGCGTGAGGGCGGAGGACTCTGTCCATCAGCCGCTGAAACGTTGCGGGGGCCCCAAACAGCCCAAACGGAAGGGTGACGAATTGGTGTAAACCAAACGGTGTGGAAAAGGCCGTTTTTTCTCGGGATAGTGGAGTCAAGGGGATCTGCCAATATCCCTTCGTCAAATCCAGTGTCGAATAAAAGCGAGCAGTGCCGAGTCGATCGAGCAACTCATCAATACGAGGCATTGGGTACGCGTCGAATTTAGACACCGCGTTGACTTTTCTATAGTCCACACAGAACCGGACCGACCCGTCGGCCTTGGGTACCAAGACCACCGGGCTGCTCCAGTCACTGTAGGACTCCTCGACGATGCCCATTTCGAGCATGGTCTGAAGTTCTTCCCGAACCACCTTTTTTTTGTGTTCAGGTAGCCTGTAAGGGCGGCTACGCACTACCACCCCCGGGGGCGTCTCTATGTGGTGCTCTATGAGGTTAGTGCGACCGGGCAGGGGCGAGAACACATCCGAAAACTCGGTCTGCAACTGGGCGACCTCCGTGAGTTGGGTCGGGGAGAGGTGGTCTCCACAGGGGACCGGAGAGGTACGTGATGCCAATGTCCCTTTTTGAACCTCCGGCCCCAGCTCCGCCTTCTCTGGAACTACCGACACCAACGCCACGGGGACCTCCTCGTTCCAGAGTTTAAGCAGGTTGAGGTGGTAAATCTGTAGCGCCCCACCCCTGTCCGTTCGCCTCACCTCATAGTCGACGTCCCCGACTCGCCGTGTGACCTCAAAGGGTCCTTGCCACTTGGCGATCAATTTGGAGCTCGACGTGGGCAACAGTACGAGTACCTTATCTCCCGGAGTGAACTCTCTAAGGCGCGTACCCTTGTTGTACAGGCGGGCTTGCCGTTCCTGGGCCTGCCGCAAATTCTCCTGAGTTAGGTGGGTGAGCGTGTGGAGTTTTGCGCGCAGGTCCATAACGTACTGAATTTCGTTCTTACTTTGTGAAGGTCCCTCCTCCCAATTTTCCCGCAGCACGTCCAGGATGCCGCGCGGCTTACGCCCATATAATAATTCAAACGGGGAGAACCCCGTGGAGGCTTGGGGGACCTCTCGCACTGAGAACAGCAAGGGTTCGAGCCACTTATCCCAGTTACGTGCGTCCTCACTTACGAATTTTTTAATAATATTTTTGAGGGTGCGGTTGAATCGTTCCACTAAACCGTCCGTTTGTGGGTGATACACGCTGGTGCGGATCGGCTTAATCCCCAATAACCCATACAGTTCGCGCAGTGTTCGTGACATAAACGTAGTGCCTTGATCAGTCAGAATCTCTTTCGGGATTCCAACTCGGGAGATGACGCGGAAGAGTGCCTCTGCAATACTGCGTGCTGAGATATTGCGCAGAGGCACTGCTTCCGGGTATCGCGTTGCATAGTCCACCAGAACTAATATAAAGCGGTACCCTCGTGTTGACCGATCTAATGGCCCGACGAGATCCATCCCAATTCTCTCAAACGGGGTCTCGATTAACGGTAGAGGGCGCAAAGGCGCTTTTGGAATGGCCGCTGGGTTTACTAACTGGCATTCGCGGCATGCCGTACACCACCTACGGACATCGCCGCGAATCCCCGGCCAATAGAAACGGGCCATTATTCGGGCTAGTGTCTTATCCTGCCCCAAGTGTCCAGCCATGGGATTAAAGTGAGCCGCCTGGAATACCAATTCCCGGCGGCTCTTCGGAATTAAAAGCTGCGTGACTCGCTCTTTCGTTTGAGTGTCCTGCGTCACTCGGTATAATCTATCCTTCATAATCGCGAAGTAGGGGAAGGACGGGGTGGCGTTCGGCTGGAGCGTTTGACCATCGATTACTCTCACTTGGTCAAACGCATGCCGCAGAGTCTCGTCTCGCGACTGCTCTAATGGGAAATCCGCGAGGGATTCCCCAATAGAGAGAGGAGGAGCCGGCGGCTCCTCACTCTGACGCGGAGATGACGTAGACGGCTCTGTGACAGCTGCTCCCGCCAAAGCGACACCGGGACCTCCCCCTGTCAAATGGCAGGACCCACTCTCGACTAGGCGTGTCATTAAACCCCGAAATCCCGGCCAATCAGTCCCCAAAATTAGAGAGTGGGTAAGGCGAGGATTAACCGCCGCCTTTACTATGAATTTTTCCCCTCTGAAAATAATGTGGACCGACACCAAAGGGTAGCTGTGAACATCCCCGTGCACACATAACACCTTCACCCCTTGTGCTCCCCCCAATGCCTCGTTTTGAACCAGGCTTTGGCGAATTGAGGTCTGATTACAACCAGAATCCACCAACGCCTGATATGTAGCCCCTTGGATACTCACCGGTATGCGATACGCTCCGGCCCGATCGAGGGCGGCCTCTGGCGCGTCGGGGATCCGAACCACCGCGCCCACTTCCATTGCCGTGCACTGCTGTTGAAGGTGGCCCGGTTCCCCGCAGCGCCAGCAAACCGGCCCGGGCTTTCCCTCTGCACCGGTGATCTGGGGTTCACTCACCTGAGGTGGGGGAGAGACAGACACAGAAGGGAGAAACGGGAGGGCACCGCGGGTGCGGCGGGCCGGCTGGGGGGGTGCCGGCCCCCGCCTCCGCGGAGGGGGAATGGGGCGAGGACAGGACACAGGAGGAGGGGGAGAGAGAGAGAGAGAAGAGGAGAGAAGAGATGCCATCTGCTGTCCTGCCGCCGGGACAGCCGCCAGATGATCCTCCGCCAGCTCGACTGCCTGATCCAGCGACGCCGGGCGGTGGCACTGGACCCACTCCGCGGTTCCGGCTGGTAAGCGGGCGATGAACTGTTCCAGTACCACCTGGTCGACGATTCCCTCGGCGTCGCGATCGTTGGCCCTCAGCCACCGCCAGCAGGCGTCCCGGAGCTGCTGGCCGAACGCGAACGGCCGGCCGACTTCCTCCAGTCGCAGCGCGCGGAAGCGCTGGCGCTGTTGCTCCGGTGTGCGCCCCACGCGCTGGAGGACGGCCCGGCGGAGGTCCGCGAAGGCCAGCCGGCGGTCGGCGGGGAGCTGTAGCGCGGCCAGCTGTGCCTCTCCCGTGAGCAGGGGGAGGAGGCGCGCCGCGCGCTGCTCCATCGGCCACCCCGAGGCTTCGGCGACCTGTTCAAACAACGTGATGAACGCCTCGGGGTCGTCCTGCGGGCCCATCTTGGTGACAATGAGGGGAGACGGGCCCGCGGCCGGAGCGCTGGTGGACCCCGCCGACGCGAGGAGATGCCGGAACGCCTCGCGATCTTCCTGCTGGGCCAGCACCAGGGCTTCGAAGCGCTGCTCCTGCTCCTTTCGGAGCGTAACGAGTGCCTGGTGCTGGCTTTGCTGAGCCGTGGCGAGGGCGTGGACCAGATCGGCGAACGGGGAGGATTCCATGGGGCTGCTGGTTTGGTGCTCCACTGTCCCGGGTTTCGGCACCACTGTAAGAGACCCTACGTGTGGGTGGAGCACAGAGGACGGCAGAACAGAGATCAGGTTTTATAAAGGGCTTTATTGCCACACTTTTCAGTATAACAATGACAGACACACAACCGGCGTCTGGTTCAGGGCTGAGCTCCTTCTGCTCTCGCTCTCCCTCCTGATATAGGGCGCAGTCACTGGGAAGACACACAAACAGGTTAATTGCTCTCAGGTGGCGTGATTCTGCCACTTACCTTCCCTGACTCCGCCCTCCTGTCACAGACCGGCGCTTGACCACGCCCCCGCTGCCACACATTATTATAGAATTATTATAAGAATATTTAAGCCATTTTTTCTGGATATGATACTGTATAAGCTAAATGAGACAGATGTTTTAAAGTAACAAAATAATCATTCAGTTTAAGAAGATAATTTTTAAAAAGGATAAAATTCACCTTAATTTAAGAATCTCACAATAACCGTAGAATATTCTCGTAGAATTATAATATAATAAATATTAAATAAACTGGGCTGTTTTTTTTACCATATACATATCTATCTTTAAAAAAATCACCTACATTTTTGACCTCATTAAATAAATCCATATTCCATGAAACACCTGCAAACCTACATGCCCCACCCCATCCATAATAAACCCATCTTGCATTTCCCCTGTATTTGCATAGTAGAATGTGATTGGTTCTTATATTTTATGACACAACATTTATATGATCAATAGCAGCTGCGGGTGAAAAATTTCATACCTTGACCAGAAGTTATTTGTCAGGATTAAAAAGAAAAAAGAAAAACAACTTATAATAATAATAAAAATTACAATGACAATTGTCATATTTTTTGGAAGAAAAATCTAATATGAGCTGGAACTCATAACACTTCAGTGTGTGTTTGATCATAATAACACACAGGCTTTGCTTCGTGCAGTCCGATACGTGCTTGTTGCTATCTTTATGGATTATGACGTGCATCTATTTTAAAAAAGAGAGTGTGAGGATAGACATGCTGTTCAGCTGTTCAGCATTAGGCTTTAGTGTAGCTGGAGAAAAAAGAGAGAAAACACTTTCTGCTGTCTGGAAGCTCAGGGAACGAGGGAGTGTGTGCGGGACGACACAGGAGACTCTGGCCAAAGTTTTTTTTTTTAATCTTTAGGGATTTGTGCAAAACCTTCAGCTAACGATGCAGCGGGTGAGTAATAACATGACGATCAGTTTATACAATCAGTCATCAACGCAACATCTTGTTATAATATTCTGCAGAAGGCTGAGCAGGAACATTACGGGTAGACGAAATTCAGTTTCAGAAATTTATACCAATTTTATTATTATTGTGAAAAAGCTTCAGGATATGTTTATAAAGATTTACTCAATAAATTTAAATGTCACAAACCTCACAGTATCACATTTAATGCTGTGTGTTAATATCTCAGACTGTTATTAATCATGCGTTTTTATATTTTTATTTATCTCTCTTGTGAATATTCCAGAAAAAAAAACTTTATATAAACATTTGTTGTTGTTGTTTTTGTTGCTGTTGTTGGTGGTGTTGTTGAGTGAGTTAGCTTGGTATCATATTTCATAGATAGATAGATAGATAGATAGATAGATAGATAGATAGATAGATAGATAGATAGATAGATAGATAGAAACCTTGATTTAAATTTAAATAAAAAACAACAACAGGGCAGTCCAATCCATGGCTATAGGCCTCTGTTATGAAAGTTACACATATACAAGATACAATAAATATAAACTAAAAAAGGAGTTAGTTATGATTAGTATGAATTAACAATATTTACAATATGTATATATTCAACATATTCAAATTGCTTATAAATACAAAAACTACATTAAAAAAGAAGAAAAAAGAACTATAAACTATAAGCTTAAAGCAGGACAGCCTTTCAATTTCATAAAATCGGTGAAATTTAGTTCCGTCTGAAATGTGGTGATTGTGATATCTGTTTATTTCTGTAATATCTCACAAAATATCAGGCCATTCTGTGGCTGGGAAGTTATTTAATTTGAGGGGATTAAAGCAAATAATGTGCATGAAATCGCTCGCTTGGCGCAGTCAAGCAGACAGAGGAAGTCCGTGTGCGCATGCGCAGGTTTACCTTCTTCTTCTTCTTTTGGGTTTTACGGCAGCTGGCATCCACAGTGTTGCATTACTGCCATCTACAGGTTTCCCTTTGAGCGTGCACTGACAGTTCCATCATTCTGTCGCTAAACGAACAGCTGATCACACCGAGGTGCTCGCTGAGCGCCCATATTTATTAGTTTGGTCCTGCGTTTCCTTTCCTTCGTATATAACATAACGTTTTTTCTTCTCGCTTTCCATTACTGTAGTCGCTCTTTCACGTTTCATTCGCACACTCACGTCCTCCATTTTTTCTCTCCTGTTTCAAATTGGTATCCCACAATGCCTTGCGTGAACGGGGAAATCCCGCCACGTGATGCATGACGTAGTATCTTGAATTGGGTCATCGTGAAGCAGGAAAAAATAGAGGAGAATTTAGGACCACGTGGAGATAAATTCAATAATTGTTCTATTAAAAAAACTAATAAAACTGTAAGTCTGTGATTCGAATTCGGTCACTAAACAAAAATAATTGGGTGTCGGGAAAATTTTTATGACCTACACTTGAAAAATCTGAAAGGCAGTACAGCTTTAATCTATTAAAAATGATACAGAAGTGATAATACAAAGTTGAATTTCATCATCATCATCATCATCATCGTTTGAGTTCACCTCTCTCCCTCTTTCCACACTGTGACACACTGAGTAATTAATTTAAAAAGCTGATCACAATTTATCATACATCTTCAGATTATTGAGTATTAATTCTGCTCTGAAACTCAACACTGTAGTCAAAGTGTGTAACTGTTTTATTTTCCTTTTCTTTAATTTCACCGATTTTGAACTCAAACCTCATGTTGTTTGTATGATATCGGCTGGAGAGAGGAGTAGTATTAAATCCAGCACCACTGTCTTTTCTTGTAAT
This sequence comes from Neoarius graeffei, assembly GCF_027579695.1. Taxonomy (NCBI): domain Eukaryota; kingdom Metazoa; phylum Chordata; class Actinopteri; order Siluriformes; family Ariidae; genus Neoarius; species Neoarius graeffei. Next base: position 89,883,418 of record NC_083578.1, read on the forward strand.
TACACTCAAAAACTACGAAACTCCAATTAGAGGCCAGTATCATCATTCTATATCATCAGAGGACCCTTGATCAGAGACATTGTTTTTTTTTTTTTTTTACAGATATTTTTATGGATAAAGTTATGAATTAAATGACAGAGAGCTGTAAGCATAGCATATGAGTGCTTGGTCAGCTTATCCTTCAAACCACAGGCATGTTTTCTTTCAAGGAGAGCTCATCAATTAACCAAAACATAGGCATTTTATTCATTATTCTTAATTCAACAAACCAAAATAGTAAATTCAATTAGATGAAAATGATACAACATCCACACACACGTTGCGATCTCATGACCTCAGTTTAGTATCATTGCTTAATTACACAGCGCACAAGTAACAGGATGTGCTGGATCAAGTGCTATTTTACGCACTGCTAAATAATTAGGGCAGAAGCCATTTTGTTCAATTAAATCAAAGTTTTCTGTGATTAATGTGATAATTCAAAGTAAGACTATTGCAGTATTATACTGGGAAATATACTACAGTGGTGCTTGAAAGTTTGTGAACCCTTTAGAATTTTCTATATTTCTGCATAAATATGACCTAAAACATCATCAGATTTTCACACAAGTCCTAAAAGTAGATAAAGAGAACCCAGTTAAACAAATGAGACAAAAATATTATACTTGGTCATTTATTTATTGAGGAAAATGATCCAATATTACATATCTGTGAGTGGCAAAAGTATGTGAACCTTTGCTTTCAGTATCTGGTGTGACCCCCTTGTGCAGCAATAACTGCAACTAAACATTTGCGTTAACTGTTGATCAGTCCTGCACACCGGCTTGGAGGAATTTTAGCCCGTTCCTCCGTACAGAACAGCTTCAACTCTGGGATGTTGGTGGGTTTCCTCACATGAACTGCTCGCTTCAGGTCCTTCCACAACATTTCCATTGGATTAAGGTCAGGACTTTGACTTGGTCATTCCAAAACATTAACTTTATTCTTCTTTAACCATTCTTTGGTAGAATGACTTGTGTGCTTAGGGTCGTTGTCTTGCTGCATGACCCACCTTCTCTTGAGATTCAGTTCATGGACAGATGTCCTGACATTTTCCTTTAGAATTCACTGGTATAATTCAGAATTCATTGTTCCATCAATGATGGCAAGCCGTCCTGGCCCAGATGCAGCAAAACAGGCCCAAACCATGATACTACCAACACCATGTTTCACAGATGGGATAAGGTTCTTATGCTGGAATGCAGTGTTTTCCTTTCTCCAAACATAATGCTTCTCATTTAAACCAAAAAGTTATATTTTGGTCTCATCCATCCACAAAACATTTTTCCAATAGCCTTCTGGCTTGTCCAGGTGAGTTTTAGCAAACTGCAGATGAGCAGCAATGTTCTTTTTGGAGAGCAGTGGCTTTCTCCTTGCAACCCTGCCATGCACACCATTGTTGTTCAGTGTTCTCCTGATGGTGGACTCATGAACATTAACATTAGCCAATGTGAGAGAGGCCTTCAGTTGCTTAGAAGTTGCACTGGGGTCCTTTGCGACTTTGCCAACTATTGCATGCCTTGCTCTTGGAATGATCTTTGTTGGTCGACCACTCCTGGGGAGGGTAATGATGGTCTTGAATTTCCTCCATTTGTACACAATCTGTCTGACTGTGGATTGGTGGAGTCCAAACTCTTTAGAGATGGTTTTGTAACCTTTTCCAGCCTGATGAGCATCAACAACGCTTTTTCTGAGGTCCTCAGAAATCTCCTTTGTTCGTGCCATGATACACTTCCACAAACATGTGTTGTGAAGATCAGACTTTGATAGATCCCTGTTCTTTAAATAAAACAGGGTGCCCACTCACATCTGATTGTCATCCCATTGATTGAAAACACCTGACTCTAATTTCACCTTCAAATTAACTGCTAATCCTAGAGGTTCACATACTTTTGCCACTCACAGATATGTAATATTGGATCATTTTCCTCAATAAATAAATGACCAAGTATAATATTTTTGTCTCATTTGTTTAACTGGGTTCTCTTTATCTACTTTTAGGACTTGTGTGAAAATCTGATGATGTTTTAGGTCATATTTATGCAGAAATATAGAAAACTCTAAAGGGTTCACAAACTTTCAAGCACCACTGTATAGTCCTTGCTTTACAGTAGGCGGAAATAAGTATTCAACACCAGTTATTTTTCCATTAAACATATTTACAGTGCAGCTATTTGCATTAATGCAATAAAACAACACAGAAAAAAGAAATCATAGTATTCCAATCCATAACAAGTTATGTGCTGTGTAGTGGAATGACACAGGAAATAAGTATTGAACGCAGTAAGAAACCCAGCTGATTGGACGAACCAGTTCTCCTCCCTGTGCTAATTAGAATTAACCGGGTTAGTGCTTGTTAGTAGGTTAGTACTTCAACTCTTTGGGAAAAAAAAGAGTGTTGGATTAACACCAATGTCTGCTGAACCTTTCATATAAATAGCCGCACAGAAAAAAATAATTAGCATGCTAAATACTTATTTCCCCCAGTGTATTTTACTGTTATCCATTTTCAAGAGGAGTAAACAGAGTTTTGTTGTGCAACTATTGTAGTAATCCCTCAAGAAATAAACACACCCATCCTTAGAATAAGACAAGAAAAGTCTTCCTGGTTTGGGTTTCTTCCTAAACCCCATTCAAGCTGAATGAAAAGGGACGAGGAACCCAGGAACAATAGCAGTTCATAAAAGTACAACCCTAATTCCAAAAAAAGTTGGGACACTGTATAAAACATAAGTAAAAACACAATGTGAAGATTTGCAAATCATGGAAACCCTATATTCATTGAAAATAGTAGAAAAACAACATATCAAATGTTGAAATTTTGAAATTTTATTGCTTTTTGAAAAATATATGCTCATTTTGAATTTGATGTCAGCAACATGTTTCAAAAGAAGTTGGGATGGGGCAACAAAAGACTGAAAAATGTGTGTAATGCTAAAAAAAACCCTAATTTGGCTAATTGTCAACAGGTCAGTAAGATGATTAGGTACAAAAAGAGCATCCCAGAGAGACGGAGTCTCTCAGAAGTAAAGATGGGGCGGGGTTCACCGCTCTGAGAAAGACCGTGTGGGCGAACAGTGCAACAATTTAAGAATAATGTTCCTCAATGTAAAACTGCAAAGAATTAGTGGATCACATCATCTATGGTCCATAATATCATTAAAAGATTCAGAGAATCTGGAGAAATCTCTGTGTGCAAGAGACAAGGCTGAAAACTGACATTGGATGCCTGTGATCTTCAGGCCCTCAGGAGACGCTGCATTAAAAGCAGACATGTGTCTGTAGTGGAAATCACTGTATGGGCTCAGGAACACTTCAGAAAACCATCGTCTGTGAAAACACTTCATTGCTGCATCCACAAATGCAAGTTAAAGCCAGGTATAAACAATATCCAGAAACCCCGCCCCCTTCTCTGGGCCCGAGCTCTTTTACAATAGACTGAAGCGAAGTGGAAAACTGTCCCGAGGTCTGACGAATCAAAAGTAGAAATTATTTTTAGAAATCATGGACCCCACGTCCTCCAGGCTAAAGAGGAGAGGGACCATCCGGCTTGTTATCAGTTCACAGTTCAAAAGCAGCATCTGTGATGGTATGAGGGGGCATTAGTGCACATGACCTGGGTAGCTTGTACATCTGGGAAGGCATCATTAATGCTGAATGATATAAACACGTTTCAGAGCAATATGCTACCAGACAAAATCTTTTTCATGGAAGGCCTTCCTTCTTTCAGCAAGACAACGCCAAACCGCTTTCTGCACATACAGTGGGGCAAAAAAGTATTTAGTCAGCCACCAATTGTGCAAGTTCTCCCACTTAAAAAGATGAGAGAGGCCTGTAATTTTCATCATAGGTACACTTCAACTATGAGAGACAGAATGGGGGGAAAGAATCCAGGAAATCACATTGTAGGATTTTTAATGAATTAATTGGTAAATTCCTCGGTAAAATAAGTATTTGGTCACCTACAAACAAGCAAGATTTCTGGCTCTCACAGACCTGTAACAACTTCGTTAAGAGGCTCCTCTGTCCTCCACTCGTTACCTGTATTAATGACACCTGTTTGAACTCGTTATCAGTATAAAAGACACCTGTCCACAACCTCAAACAGTCACACTCCAAACTCCACTATGGCCAAGACCAAAGAGCTGTCAAAGGACACCAGAAACAAAATTGTAGACCTGCACCAGGCTGGGAAGACTGAATCTGCAATAGGTAAGCAGCTTGGTGTGAAGAAATCAACTGTGGGAGCGATTATTAGAAAATGGAAGACATACAAGACCACTGATAATCTCCCTCAATCTGGGGCTCCACGCAAGATCTCACCCCGTGGGGTCAAAATGATCACAAGAACGGTGAGCAAAAATCCCAGAACCACATGGGGGGACCTAGTGAATGACCTGCAGAGAGCTGGGACCAAAGTAACAAAGGCTACCATCAGTAACGCACTACGCCGCCAGGGACTCAAATCCTGCAGTGCCAGACGTGTCCCCCTGCTTAAGCCAGTACATGTCCAGGCCCGTCTGAAGTTTGCTAGAGAGCATTTGGATGATCCAGAAGAGGATTGGGAGAATGTCATATGGTCAGATGAAACCAAAATAGAACTTTTTGGTAAAAACTCAACTTGTCGTGTTTGGAGGAGAAAGAATGCTGAGTTGCATCCAAAGAACCCCATACCTACTGTGAAGCATGGGGGTGGAAACATCATGCTTTGGGGCTGTTTTTCTGCAAAGGGACCAGGACGACTGATCCGTGTAAAGGAAAGAATGAATGGGGCCATGTATCGTGAGATTTTGAGTGAAAACCTCCTTCCATCAGCAAGGGCATTGAAGATGAAACGTGGCTGGGTCTTTCAGCATGACAATGATCCCAAACACACTGCTTGGGCAACGAAGGAGTGGCTTCGTAAGAAGCATTTCAAGGTCCTGGAGTGGCCTAGCCAGTCTCCAGATCTCAACCCCATAGAAAATCTTTGGAGGGAGTTGAAAGTCCATGTTGCCCAGTGACAGCCCCAAAACATCACTGCTCTAGAGGAGGTCTGCATGGAGGAATGGGCCAAAATACCAGCAACAGTGTGTGAAAACCTTGTGAAGACTTACAGAAAACGTTTGACCTCTGTCATTGCCAACAAAGGGTACAGTATATAACAAAGTATTGAGATGAACTTTTGTTATTGACCAAATACTTATTTTCCACCATAATTTGCAAATAAATTCTTTAAAAATCAGACAATGTGATTTTCTGGATTTTTTTTCTCATTTTGTCTCTCATAGTTGAGGTATGCCTATGATGAAAATTACAGGCCTCTCTTATCTTTTTAAGTGGGAGAACTTGCACAATTGGTGACTGACTAAATACTTTTTTGCCCCACTGTATTAATACTGCATGGCTCCATAGTAAAAGAGTCCGGGTGCTAAACTGGCCTGCCTGCAGTCCAGACCTGTCTCCCATTTAAAACATTTGGTGCATTATGAAACCTAAAACACCACAAAGGAGACCCCGAAGTGTTGAGCAACTGAAATTGTATATCAGGAAAGAATGGGACAACATTTATCTTTCAGAACTACAGCAGTTGGTCTCCTCAGTTCCCAAACGTTTACAGTGTTGCTAAAAGTAGAGGTGATGCAGCACAGTGTTAAACACGCCCCCATCCCAACTTTTCTGAAACATGTTGCTGACGTCAAATTCAAAATGAGCATATATTTAAAAAATTTTTTCTCAGTTTCAACATTTGATATGTTGTCTTTGTACTATTTTCAATGAAATATAGGGCTTCCTTGATTTGAAAATTATTGCACTGTTTTTATTTACAGTTTACACTTTTTTTGAATTGGGGTTGTACATCATATGTGATGAATCAGGAGGATATCAATCCTCTGAAATCATCTCATCTCATCTCATTATCTCTAGCCGCTTTATCCTTCTACAGGGTCGCAGGCAAGCTGGAGCCTATCCCAGCTGACTACGGGCGAAAGGCGGGGTACACCCTGGACAAGTCGCCAGGTCATCACAGGGCTGACACATAGACACAGACAACCATTCACACTCACATTCACACCTACGGTCAATTTAGAGTCACCAGTTAACCTAACCTGCATGTCTTTGGACTGTGGGGGAAACCGGAGCACCCGGAGGAAACCCACGCGGACACGGGGAGAACATGCAAACTCCACACAGAAAGGCCCTCGCCGGCCCCGGGGCTCGAACCCAGGACCTTCTTGCTGTGAGGCGACAGCGCTAACCACTACACCACCGTGCCGCCCCTCTGAAATCATATCCAGGATTTTTAATTAGTGTGTAAATATAAAAAACTTGTCATTTTATGTAAATATATTCTTTTTCACTAGGAGAGGAAATGGTGATCCCGGTAGAAACGGACATAAGCTTGTGAGTGAATAGACGGCTTTACCATGGCTCGTAAGGACCATATTCATTTGGAGTTACACTTTTATAAATTTAATTTTTTCTAAAGGTGTCAAAAAGCTTCCTCGTTTATTGTTTACTGTTTAGTGAACAAGATTCAGGTGATCAAAGGCCTTGAAGATGTGACATTGTGTGAAAAGGAAGCCTGGACGTTCGAGGTGACTCTGAGTCATGCTTACATCCGAGGCATGTGGACAAGGAACGGGCTGCCGTTCAAATCGAAGCCCACGTGTCGTATCACAATGCAGGGGAAGAGACACACTCTCACTCTGACACGTGTCTCCCTGTTAGACATGGGCCTGATCACCTTTCAGGCAGAAGGAGTGGAGACCTCGGCTAATCTCACTGTCACAGGTAACAGCATGCAGTGACATCTCCTGAAACTCATCAAACATCATTGAATAAGACCAAGTCCACTTGTCAAGCCGATGCTCCACATCACTGGAATAAAAAAAAAAGATTTCTGTCATGAGATGTTTATGTAAAGTTTCAGGAAGGAGTCTCCAGTGTCAGTGATTTGTAACAAGAAAGTAAATTCTTTGCAAATTCATTATTGACAAATTGCTGTGATATAAGAGGAATAACATACTTCAGGACACTCTGATTCTGGAAAATAATCAACTCTGAGGCTGTAACAATAACTCCGATTCATATCAAGCAGCATCATACCACCCAGTTGTTTTTTTATTCCTTATACTGTATAATGCATGGGACTATACAATGTATACACTAGTATAAAGCTTAGGTCAATACTTTGCATGGTAACATGGGATGATTTATATAAAATAGTGCTGTAAAATTAAAAAAAAAATTTAAAGCATCTTTGACATCCATAAAATTCCCTTGTAGCAGGTAAACACTGTTAGAGTTCAAATTATGGCAAAGTCATACAGAAGTGGACACATTTGTTGGTACCCTTCCATGAAAAAGGAAGAACCCACAATTTTCTCTGAAATAACTTGAAACTGACAAAAGTTAATGGCATCCATCATTGCTTATTCCATGTTTAACACAAATCAGACTTTGCTTTTGATTTTTGATTCAACTGAAAATTTTATATAACAAAACAAATGAAAATGGTATGGACAAAATGAATGAACCCTTTATTGTCACTAGTCACAAGTACCAGTGAAAGTGGCCATCAACCCGTCCATACATATACACATACATACAATTGACAGAGGAGGAGTAGACAGGACAGGAAGACAGGGATGGAAAGAAAAAATACAGAGTAACATGAGGAGAAGGGAGGAAAAAAAGCAACCCCCACACTATGCTCCTGTGGGGAGTACAGTGTGGAAACATTAAAAAAACACCTCAGCACATAAGCACAAAATAAGTACACTTTACAACATGAAAACTCGGGACTTGAGGGGTGAGGGGGTGAGGGGGGCGATCAGGGGAGGGGGTGAGGGGTGAGGGGGAGGTAACCCAGCGCAAGCAAGCAGCCGTCCGTTCCTGCAGCCATGACGGCGCTGGTCATGCACCCGCTTGTCACGCTCGGGGTAAAAAGCGGCGACTGTGGGAAGTGGGGGAAGGAATGCAAGAGTGTCTCACTGCAGTGATCTTCAGGGGGAGTTGTTGTTCCAGCAATGGCCTTGACCAAGGCCAGTGCTGTCTGAAGGGGCCGAAAGCAGATAAGAATGGGATTGTTTGGTCTTGGGGCGAGTAGACGCATTCTTTTACACAGCTACTCTGTTTGTCCATTCTGGTCTCCGAATCAATCCATTTTCCTTTGCAAAGCCAAAAGCTTCTCCATGATGTTATCCATGTTGCGGTTCAAGTTCTGAATAGCCACAGTCTGAGTGCCGACAGCTCTGCCCACCGCTTCAATCATGTCGGGCAGCTTTATGGGGCTTTGGACAGCTGTCACCGTTTTCTGATTTCCTCAATAAACCAGGGCAATGCCTAATCCAATCAGCAAAAGACCTGTAATCATGGTTCCGAATAGGTAGATGTCTTCAATGTCCTCCACAGAAAGAACCGCCAGGCACATGACCTGCCACTTCTTCCGCACGTCCATCGTGTAGCCAGCTGCGAACGTTCCGGCAGGACAGGCTGGTTCCCCCGAACCCAGGCTTCTCATTGAGAAAATTGTGTCAATTGCGTTGAGAGACCAATTTATCAATTCCATGATTTTTAGTTTGGAGAGCAGTGTGGAGAGAGTCTCTCAAAAGTATAGACAGTAGACAGACGAGACGAGAGGAGCAAAGCAGGGAAGATAAGGGAGAGGAGAGGGAGAGAAATGCGACTGCCTTCTGTGAGAGCATGGAGAAGAAAATGATGGGACCCTTAATCTAATATTTTGTTGCACAACCTTTAGCAGCAATCACTGCTAACCAGTGATCTTTGTAGCTCTCAATGAGACTTCTGCATCTGCCAGCAGGTACTTCAGCCCACTCTTCCTGAGCAAACCGCTCCAGCCGTCTCAGGTTTGAAGGGTTCCTTCTCCATGCGGCATGTTTCAGCTCCTTCCAGAGATATTCAATAGGATTCAGATCAGGGCTCATAGAAGGTCATTTCAGAATAGTCCAATGTTTTGTTATTCGCCATTCATGGGTGCTTTTAGCTGTGCATTTTAGGTTTTTATCCTGTTGGACGTCCCATGATCTGTGACTAAGACAGACCTCTCTGATATTGGATAGTACATTTCGCTGCAGAATGCCTTGATAGTCTTGAGATTTAATTGTGCCTTGCGCAGATTCAAGGCACCTCATGACAGATGCAGCAAAACAGCTCCAAATCATAACCGATCCTCCTCCATCTTTCACGGTAGGTATGGTGTTCTTTTCTTTGAAAGCTTCATTTTTTATTCTGTGGACATAAAATTGATGTTACTTACCAATAAGCTTGAGTTTTGTCTCATCTGTCCAAAGGACATGCTCCCAGAATCATTGTGGCTTCTCAATATGCATTTTAGTAAATTCCAGACTGGCTTTTTTAAAGTTTTTTTTCAACAATGGAGTCCTCCTGGGTTTTCTTCCATTGAGCCTACTGTCACCCAAAAAGTGATGCATGGTACAAACAGACATTGATGTACCTTGAGCTTGGAGTTCAACTTTTATCTCTTTGGAAGTCGTCCTTGGCTCCTTTTCTATCATTGGCATGATCCTTCTGTTCAATGTGTGGTCGATTTTCCTCTTGGAGTCACATCCAGGAAGGTTGGCTACAGTCCCATGGAACTTAAACTTTAATATTTGCAACTGGAGTCACAGGAACATCAAGCTGCTTGGAGATGGTCGTATAGCCTTTGCCTTTAACATGCTTGTCTATAATTTTCTTTCTGATCTCCTCAAACAACTCTCTCCTTTGCTTTCTCTGTTCAATGTGGTGAACACAATGATACCAAACAGCAGAGTGACAACTTTTCTCCATTTAAATAGACTGAATGACTGATTACAAGATTGAAGACACCTGTGATACAAATTAAGGTTAAATAATTAGTTTCAAATATCACTATAATCCAATTATTTATAATCTTTTCTTGGGGTACCAATAAATCTGTCCAGGCCATTTGAGAACATCTTTGTAAAATAAACAATAAACCATTTCTTTTCACACTTTTTGTTTTAGTCTATGATATACCAAAGGCATGCAAGTGTACATGAGAAAATTGCTTTTAATTTCATTACTTTTCAGGAGGAGTAAGGCATTGTTTCAATGAGCTGTAAGGGTACCGACAAATTTGTCCATATCTATAAAACTTTTTTTGAGACACATTTTTATTTTCACTCTTCTTTTCATCCAGCCAGAGACATACAGATCCTAAAACATCTTCAGGATGTCAGTGTGACGGAAAGGGAAAGTGTGACATTTGTGTGTGAAGTAAACCTGGAGGACATGGATGGAAAATGGTTCAAGAATAGCAGCAGGATAAAAGCCAGAGACAGCATTAGAATTAGACAAGAAGGTAAGTGTCAGTGCCTGAATAGTTGTTAACTTGTGATTTATACCATTTATAGCACTTTTGAACTTTCCACTCTGATTGGTCAGAAGGTGTTGATTAATTCTCTCTAACAGCAGCTCTGACAG